>NW_010266616.1:0-43280 GCF_000690775.1 Eurypyga helias | reverse complement strand
CCCCCCCGGTCATTATAAAATGCTGATAATAACTATCTCAGAAAGCATTTGCCCTAATTATCTTGCATCTTTCCCTTTTCCCAAAGGTCTAAAGGATTTCTTCTTTTAGCCAAGACCAAAGTTGGCAATAGAATAATTTGTCTTAGAAAATAAGTGTGAATGTGTCACAGAACTACGTTTTTAGTCTTTGCCAAAACTGCTAGCACAGGTTGTTAACTTTTTGTTTGCAGACGAGTAATTTGACTCCTGTCTGACTTTATCTTCATGTGTTCACATCTTCCTAGTCATAGGTTATGTGCTGGGTCAGTGAGTTTCAGCAGTTCTAAAAGCTTAATATTTCTTATTGCTGCAAAAGATCATTTTGGTTTTGTGCTGGAATTTCAGAGCTGAAAAGGGAAATACAGAGGACAAGTTCTACTTACTAGAGTCTTTTTGGTTTCTTTGTACTTGCATTTTAAGTATTGTACTGTGTTGTAAACCATGTACAATTTAGTTGCTAAACACTGGACACGTTGTTCCACTGTGTATTTTTTTGTTGTGGAGACAGCTTATTGAGTCTTCTTGCAGTTTTGGGACTCTCAAAAGCTGAGCTGTCTGAGGGCGACTGGTAGTGGTAAATTACGTTTTTTATAGAATGTAACTGGTGTATATTTGTCCTGTTAGTGTAATTTCTCGTTCTTGCTGATTTACTTCATAAAATTCTTGAACTTACGAAGAATTGAGGTGTCTGAAATTTCACCAGTTAGGAGTTTGAGGTTGAAAAAGGATGTGTAGAGATGAATTTTACTTGCTTTTTTTTTTTTCTTTTTTCCTCTGTTTGTTAAAGCTTTCAGTAAGTGTTTGACTGCTTGTTTTTTTTTGTTTGTTTTGTTTTTTTTTTTTAATGTATGTGTCACAGAAAAAAGCTATGAACCAGACATCACCAGTATCTGCATTGAAGACACAGGATAATTTGAGGCAGCCTCAGCTAACAAGTCTTCTGAGCAACACACTATCAGGTCAACTAAGGTCTTTTTAAAATCATTTTCTTAATTTTCTCCAGCAACAGAAGTGGGTGGTTCTTTCATGTGTCAGACTTGCATTGATGGCTCATGCTGATAGGGTCCAGAGGCTTATCAGAATTTTATTTATAGGAGATTGTGTGCTTTTATTTTTCCTGACATCGGCACTCCATTTCGTAGAGTGAAAAGGTGAATCTCCACAATAGGCAATTATTTCTCCCTTCTACAAAATCCAAAATTGTGCCTGCTTTCATTTTTCTGTTTTATTTTTTTAAATTTTATTTTATTTTTCAGCTTAGGAAAATAGAAGTAAGTAATTTTCAGAGTATGGACATCTGCTAAAAATCATATGAAACTTCTAGACCCTCTCGTGATGGCTGCTGCAGATACAGAGGAAAGAAAGCTAGCGATTACAAGGTTATGTGCAGGCTGTCATCACTTGATTTGGTTTTGAATGTGTCACTTTGAGGTAGAATATTTAATGCATTGTTCGTGGCCAGATAATGGACTTCTCAAGCAGTACCATGCTACTACAAGAACAAAATCAGTATATGTAAAACCAGAAAAATGTTGTAACCTTCATGTTCTCTTTATATATAAGTAATCCTTTTGAATAAGGTCCTGTAATAATAACCTGCCTTTTTTTTTTTTCTTGTGTTCTGGTGTGTGCAAGCTGTCCAGGCAACTCTCTACAGTCAGCACAGTGTGGGCGCTTTTTTTTGGAAAATAAAAAATCTTATTTTGTTGGTTGTAACGTAGTATGGCTTGTAAGATGCTGTTTGAATTCCCTGAGCGAGGCAGTTGGAAGAAATCTGCCCATGTAGAAAACCCAGGGAAAAAAAAATGATGCCTGCTGTTTAAATGCTTTCAGAAGCTCTAGAAAAATTGGGTTTATATGCTTAAGGGAGGGTTAGTATTGAAAAACTTGATGAAATGTACTGTATGATTTTCAGTAAATTGTTGGGACACTCTAAATACGGTACTTGAATTTCTTCTTACATTGCAGTACTGTTGTAGAATGTGATATGTATCTGAGGATTTTTGTAGTTTGCATCCCCAGAATATCGTTCTGTTTCATTTTTATGGGCCAGTTTCACCACAGCGTAGTTTCACTAATGCTTTTAAGCATATGAGACATGTATCGTTCTCCTAAAAGCTGAAAACTCAAGTAATGTGATCAGGATACTTACATGGAATTGTTCTGTTCTTGATTAGGATGACAGTCCTTTTAACATGTTTCTTACAGGACAGGACTCTGGAGGAAAAATAATACAGCAGTCTCTAGGAACTGCACAGCCACAAGAAAAAGTAATAGGATCATCATCAGTTCAGCAGAGTATACAGGTAAAGAATACTTACATGTTTCCCTTTCCCGTAAAATTTTAGTGAAGTTAGGGATGTTTCAACTCCATAATCTAGGAGTCCTTGCAGGTTTTTTTAGAGTATATGAAGTCTCTCAGGCTTGTCAAATTCTACCTTGACATAATAAACAGGGAGTATTTTGCAAATTGATATTCTGAATGCTGTTTCGAGATTTCGGTAAGTGGAGTCTGACTGTACTATTCCCTGAAGATACATGACAGAGCAATTCTTCATTGAGTTGGCTGTAACTTAGATCTACTCTTACCATTACTTCTTATGAACTCAGCTATTCTCTAGCAGTTTGGAAGGAGATTGTTTGTGAGATGTAGCAGAAAAATTCCATCTGGCCTTTGTCTGGTTTATTCTTTACTGCATTGTTGTCTTTCCCCAGTGACTCTTTTAACCAACTAAAGTTCTCCCGTATGTGGTAATTATGTACAAAAATTTAGCACAACGTCCAGGGTTTGGGGAGGGAAGGGGAGGCCAGCTTTTTTGGAAAGGGTCTACAAGAACCTCTCGGGGTAGGAGACAGTCGTTACATTCATAGACTGAGTAGCTGAGGGCAAGAAACAAGTGATTGACATAGGCTTGAAAATGTGGGATTCATTGTGGATGGAACTAAACTGCACAATCATGGGAAAAAACAAGGGAGGATCCGATTTAGTATTTTTGTTCCTCACTGAAAATGGATTTGTCAGTGTAGTGTGACACGGATGTTTTTTCCTGTCTTAACTGGTGTACAAGTAGAGCAGAAGATACTCACAGTAGTGCTCAACTATGAGTTCAGCCTGATTTTGTAATTGTTGGTCAGGTGTTCATTCTCCTGTGGTAGTAAATACTTTTCACGCCTTGAAGGTAGGGTCTTTCTGGCCAGCAGGTACCGTTGCAGTGTGCCTGCTTGATGCTGCTCCTGCTTTGCTAAGAAGGATGCTTTGTACAACATGCTTACTTGTTCTTCTAACCGTGTCATAGTTCAAAAGAGCTTTCATGCAATCTTTTTGTAATTCATAAGTCACCTTGCTCTGTGACCGATTTCATTAGTAAGAGTAGTTGACTAAAAAACCCCAACAACTTCATATTAAACAAAGACTCTGATCCAGAATGGCTTCTTTGGGAGAATACGTGTATTGCAGTAAGGCCTCTCGTGCAGTAGCAACGTGAGCCTTTACTGCCTCGGAGGGCCTTACATCTTAGGACAGTGTTCCTTGAAAAAACTTGGCTTCTTAAATGGCTAAGGTAAGAAGATCAGGTGGATCTGCCTGATATATAGCATCGACACCAAAAAGAATTACAAAAACCACTTTTACCAGCCACTATGGCTTTTGAGAATTTAAGTACGCAACTTTAGCCTGCTTTCCTGACAGATACTCTAACCCATCAAAATCAGGCAAGGTGACGCCAGCTGAGAAATGCAGAAACACTTCTTAAGAGCAAATTTCTTTGGAAAAGCTTCCACTCGTACCTTTTTTCCTTTTCATCTGCTAAATTTAATAATCAAGCTTTTTGCTAGTGAAGCCTGTGTATGTACAACAGTGGAATTTGCCTGCAAACAACATCAGACCTTGGGTGTATGTAGGAAGAGTGACTTCCCTATTTCATTGTTACAGTACCCTGTGGAAATACAAGATAGTTGAAAGTGTTTTTACTTACGTGGTGATTACACTTAGGATTGGTGATAGTGGGCAGAAATAAATGCTGAAACATAGGCTTTGCAAAGGAGGGGATATATTGTAATTTTCTTCTATTTTGAACTTAGGTGGATGGCCATTTAGTTGGACAGAAAAGACCCGCTGCTAAACAGCTAACGAAAGGAGCTTTGTAAGTCATTCTTCTGTAATTTTGTTGCAGAAATTTCCTCTAACCTTAATTTCTTTTTTGTTTCTGTCAATGTATAAACTTCTGTAAGAGTATGTGTTAATTATGTATCATTAATTTTCCTTGTAGTATCCTACAGCAATTGCAGAAGGATCAAGTGCATGCTGTGACACCAGATAAAAGTCGGTTCAGATCATTAAATGATGCTGTTCAGAGACTCCTTTCATACCATGTGTGCCAGGGATCACTGCCAACAGAGGAAGACTTACGGAAAGGTAATTTTCATTTTATGAAATTGGCAATATGTTTGTAATCAAAGGATTGAGATAATTCTTTATGTAAGTTGGAACAATAAGAAAGGGAACATTTTTAAATTCGTGCAGGTTACTGAAGAACAGTGTTTGAAAGTATGCTCTTGTCTTTCTAGTGGATAGTGAATTTGAATCTGTCGCTACACAGCTTCTGAAGAGGACACAGGCTATGCTGAACAAATACAGATGTTTGCTTATAGAAGATGCAATGGTAAGGTGTATCACCCAGCCACATTTTGCCTTAATAGGTTGTGATTGAGTTTGTTAAAAGTAAGGTGAGAGCTAGCGTTACAATTCATTTTATTGATACTGTTGATCACCTTGTGAAGGTGTTGAATGAATGTGAAGGTTTTGGAGATAACATATGTCTAGCCAGTGTACTTGTTACTGCACCGACAATCTCGGTGACCAGTCTACGTTTTGAAGCATACGCACACATCTTAAAATGAGTGAAATGGGTTGAGTTTGTATTTCACATACTGCCTAAGTAAGGGTGCTGTTATGTATAAGTTCCATAGATGTTTAAGACACGTGAACTTCTGCTCTGCTTATACTCTGCTCTTGCACTGAACAGGCTGTGGTAGTCAGGCAGGTGATTTCTGTATGTTTCTGTGGGTGGTAGAGCCTGAAAGAATGTTGAACAGCTCCATTCAGAGGCCTCCAGCCCCTATTATAGTTGAGCTACAGCATATTACAGTTCAGGAAGTCATTACTTCTCCTTAAAAGCTAGGTGGAGCCTCACATTTTCATCAGAAATGCCTCTGATTTAGGAGCTTTCACAACTACTAGACCTGAGGCAAAAAGAAAACAAAAAATGTCACTTCAAGAAAGATCAGGAAATGTCACTGTGGCATCTTCAAGCCTGGAAAAGTTTTGAGTTTGACTATAATAGACACTTAAATCCCTCTGCTTTAGAGACAGGAATTTGTAATATAAGTGTTAGAATTCATGTGGGTTTGGTATCTAGCAGTCCCATTAAAAAGATACTAACTGTCAAATATTTGCAAGTAATTGCAGGTGAAAAGCAGGGATGGAGTTTAAAAGCTGTTCTTTTAGCATCTGGTATATTGTATGGTAAATCCCTGTCAGGCATTTTGAAGAGGTGATGAGGTTTGGAACAAGTTGCCTGTGTTGTGACGTAGTAGCCAGTGAGCTTCCTGCTGTGGTGGATGAATCCACCTAACTTGAAGGCATCAGCAGCAGAATGCAACTCAGCACCAACTAGTTCAGAAGGAGGGGAGAGAAACGTGGGAGGAAGCAAGGTGATAGCGTAGTCCCATTGCAAGACTTTTACTGGTTTTCTCTTTAAAAGAGAAAGCTACTGCATAATGTAAAAAATTGTGGTGTACAGTGGTAGACATGCTCAGTCCTGAAAAGGTACAAGTCTTATTAATTCTCTGTTTGAAATCTCTAGCAAATAACATGTACTGTAAAATGGGAAGAATATTTTATGGTTGAGTTTCAGTAATGGTTGGGGTCACAGTCAGGGTCGCTGAAGATGCTGTGGAATTCTGAATGTTCTCTTCAGATACCTAATAGAAGACATGATTTTTCTTGAAGAGTAACCAAGCTATAAATGTTCTGGTTTGGTACCAGCATCGGAGTGACTACAGAGATGGTTGTGGTTTTTTTTTTCCTTTTCCTGCAGCGGATAAATCCCTCTGCAGAAATGGTTATGATCGATAGGATGTTTAACCAGGAAGAAAGAGCATCTCTGACCCGGGATAAGCGTCTTGCACTAGTGGATCCTGGTAAGTAATGGTTAACCCCTGCATTTTACAAAAGCCGCGTTAAGTATGGAGTATTTAAAAATGGCTGTGGCCACAGTGAGGCACTGATTGCTAGGGGTTCCAGTAATGGAGATACTGAATGAACAGTTGCAAGTTAAATTTTAGTAACTCCCAAATTCGCTAATCTAGAGACACTGTAAGGTTGAAGGCAGTTACTTGGTGAAAAACCAGATTTGGCCTGTTTGGCAGTGAAGTATTTCTGAGTTACTTTAGGCAATAGCCATGACTCCTGCATGGTCTCAGCCCTGGTAGGGAAGAGTCTGTGGGTTTGCTGGCAGTCCAGAAGAGCACTGCTGTATGAAGCATCTTTTTCATCCTAATGAAGTATTGCTTTTGGAATGTCGTGGCCACTTAAATGGCAGCCTTTGTAAGGAGTCTGTGTTGAATGTAGCAACTAATAACACATTATTCAGGTAAGATAACAGTTAGTTTGTTTAGATGTTCTACGTAGTCTGCATATTTTAAAAGGTATTCAGAGGCTGTACTGAAGGAAGTATTAGTCTTCCAGATACCGTATTTGCATATTTGGAATGCTTGCAAGTACCCTCAGTCTGGTTTTGCAGCACATAGTATGCTGATTAATTTGGTGATAATCTCCTACACTGGGCACAGCAGAACACTCAAGCATGTGTATGTCTCTTAAAGACGGGAATCTGTAGGCTCTGGATGTTACTTGGACTTTAATACTACATTGGAGTGTCTGTTACTTTGATGCGTAGGTAATTTAAGTAAATGTTGTTACTTCATTTTCAGATGGTTATCAGGCCGATTTTTGTTGTTCTGCCAAACAATTTGATAAAGCCGCTGAAGAAGCACAGTCCAGCAAAAGTGACCATCAGTCTAGCAAAACATTACCTTCTCGAAGTCAGACCACCAAAACCCAAGCCAGAGACCGACCAAAACCCAGCTCAGCAGAATCCACAAATCACAGTAAACTTCCTCTAGTGCCTAACAACATTCTGACACCACAAGAAGGAGTAGCTTCTACTAAAAAAACAGAGGGCCTCGCTAAAGCTTTAAAGTTCGAAAAAGCTAATTGTTCTTCGGAGAGCCAGTGTACGGCCCTTTGTGAAGAAAAGATGACTGGGAAAGATCTTGCCAAGTCCACTGAGAACTCTTCGAGTTCAGAAGACTTGTCAAAAGCTGTGTCAAGAGGCGCTCACGGGACACATAATAAAATATCAAGGAACACAGTTCAGCCTTTCTCAAAGGTAACGTGTAATAATTCCCTCCAAGACAAAACTCTGAGGAGCTCTCCAAAGAATGAGGTTTTACAGCCTGATAACAGGAAAGGCTCTGGTGAACCCCAGCAAGACTTACTGCTCAGTAAGAGTTTAGAAACTACATTTAAAAACATCTTGGAACTTAAAAAAGCTGGGAGGCAGCCGCAAAATGAGGCGACAAGTAGCGGCTCGGTGGAATTAGAATTTCCTAATTTTTCGCCTATTGCTTCACAGGAAAACTGCCTGGAAAAATTTATTCCAGACCACAGTGAAGGTGTTGTAGAAACTGACTCTATTTTAGAAGCAGCTGTAAATAGTATCTTAGAGTGTTAATAGTTACCATGGACAAGTTACGTTTCTCTTAGCAGAAGCAAATGTGAATGACACCACAAGTACAGCCTGACATGCATTTAAGGTTAACCTTTCTAAACTAGATTCTGTTCTGTGTTTGAGAGCAATACTCATTGTGGTTACAGTGAGAGACCCAAGTAAAGTTAATCCTTGGTAGAATGCAGTCTGTTAGGGCCTTACTTATTTCAAGTATTATGATGATAGTGCTTTTGATAATTGTGCAGTGCTGCAGCATAACAAGGTTGCAGGTCGTCAGGCCCTATGTAATACGGTAATATACTGACAATCACAGTCATTTGAAAGGATATATTTATTAAGATGATGTTTTTAAAAAGCGATGGAAGCAACAATTCTCCCTTACCCTTCTCTTCCACAAATCATCAGATTTTTAGTTTTTCTGGAAAACCCACTGTACCTCTCTTCAGAAGTGATTGTTTGCTCTGTTAATGAATCTGTGTTCTAGGATTCTTAAGTTGGAAGGATATCATCAGTGTGTTTACAAGGCTTCGTAATTTGAACTTAAAGTGCTTTTCTATTGCTTTCTGAGCGGAAACTAGTACTTGATGATATATTTGTAGTGGGTAACTTTAGTCTGTGGGTTGATACTATATGATCTTAGTCACGGTGGCATGATACGAAGTGATAAATGCTTGACTAAGGAAGGTAGAATGGAAGCCAGTAAGTGGCAAAGTGTACAGGATGAGGCCATGATAGAGCCATGAATTTATATATATAATACATATATATGTTAACTCTTGAGGAAGAGATTTTGCGTTTTATAATTGGATGTAGTCAGCCTTGAGTCTTTCTGAAGTGGTATAAATGTGGTTTTTTTTAATTATTGTTTGGGGTTTTTTTGTTTGTTTTGTTGGGTTTTTTTAGACCAAGTGTCAAAAGCACTTTTATTTGCAAGCTGTTATGATATTTGTAGCTTATATTTTAACAGGACATTAGCCTTACTCTGATGAAATTTAAAGGCCAGTGTTTATTTTTGATTTTTTTGTTTTTGCTTTTTGCTGTCAGAGAATGTTAAATCATCCACCGTAGCAGTCATAATTATCAAGATATGTACAGACCAAAGTCGATCATCAATCCCATTTTTTAAACATATCGAAAAATGTGTAATTATTAATTCATATTGTAGAGCCAAGTGAAACCATTGCATGGTTTGTATTTGGCTTGCTGTCATGTTGTTAAGATAGAATCTTATTATTTTATTTATTTATTTTAATCTATGACTTTTTTTTTTTTTTTGCTGCCCATGCTGCTTTTTCCTCGTTTACTTTGGTCATGAGTGCTTTTGTGCACATATGTATGCTGACAGTTGTCAGCGTGCGTGTAGTACATATGTCTGCTCAGGAGGATATAGCTTTTGTGGTTTCGAAGGTATGCTCGTGTTCTCCCCCAGACCTTCTCCCTGGTTTATTAGAAAAATGACCAGCCATTACCATCAGACTTGCTGATCACAGTTTTCCTAATAGAGAGGCTCATTGTGAACAAGCTGTGGTTGTCAGTCAGATTGCCAGGAAAGAAAACTGAAGGCTTTGCTGTCACGTAATTCAGTCCATCTGAGCAGCTTGAAAGAAAGCAGGATTAGGTCCCTGTGATAGTTACAGTGCAATGCAGTATTGAGCTACAGTCCACTGTCAGTCCACTAAAGGAAACCAAATCTGGAAAGCAATGTGAGAAAGAGGAACTAACTTACAATTCATTTCCCCTTCAACGTGAATGGAAATACTGGTTTTGTATGTTACTAATTGCCATTTAAAAAACATTGTGCCAATTTTAAAGTACACGTTTGTAAGAACCCAACATTCCCAAGTGTTGTATAAGATATTCAAGGTAATAATAAGTATTGCCAGTTTTAAATTTTTAGTTAGGTGTCCATAGAATAGACTCTCAGGCGGTTGGTTGTTTTCTTATTGGCAAAACTGACAATATAGTCTTCACCTATTGCCTTTTTAGATTTAATAATATGCTCATGGCTGTGTATCCTGGTGCGTGTTTTATTATTTTGGAAATTTAATTGTTCCAAACTATCGAGGAAGGAAAACAGTAAGTTACACAGCTGTGTGTTAACTACTTATATTTTTCTTTTATAGGGAAAAAAAAAAGTCAAGTTGCACATTCATTGATCCACTTGCTTTTTGTACCACCTCAGAATGGGTATGGGGTTTCCAGCCTCTCTACAGCAAATATGTACTTGAAGTGTCAGGCTATGTGTCTTCTCTTGGATCTCATTTGGGGATGGGGAACAACAGCATGTAAACCCAGGCAAATTACAGAAAGTAATCCTGGTTGATTTGGTCAGACACATTTCTCTGAACTACTTATGAGGGGAACCCATTGAACAATCCTAGCAAGATTAATCTTAGGTTGTTGATGTTCTGTTGTTCACTCCTTTGAATTCAGTTCTAAAGGAATTCTGGTACGTGGTGAACCAGTAAATGAAAGAATTGTATTTTTGTTGTGCTTAAAAAAAAATAATAATATGAATTTATGAATCATATGGGCTCAAGTCCAGCAAAGTATTGTGAATGTGCATGACTTGAAACATGTTTTCATTATTTTGCTGGATCAGCATTGTGATTTCGATGTTATTTAATACTGCCTAATATTAAAACCAATTTTAAACTGGCAATTAAGAAAATGATGTTCGTTTTGAAGATTTTAGTGTAATTTATCTGTTAGATTAGGGAGGCCTTACAGACTGACTTCACTTAAAGAGGATGTGTCACTTATTGTCAGTGTGGTATGGACTTTATTTGCTTAAATACCTTCATTTGTAAAGTATGTCTCACTTGAAATTGCTTTGTATACATTTTGTAAAAATATTTATAAAATGTTTTGTAAAAAAAAAAGTATAACAAATTGCAGTTTATTTTGTTATGTTGGATAAATACTGTTAAAAGACACAAGTCAGTAAATATATTGTTAATCCATGGATAGGAAATGTTTAGTTGGAGATTACAAATTGAAACAACCATTGCAATACAGCCAAAGATTTGGGAAAAAATGTCTACCTGTGATTGTCTTGATTTACCCAAGTTGATACTTAACATTTCCAAGAGGGGTTTGTTCTCAGTTTTATGTAAGATGGTTGCAAAATACTCTTACTCCTGTGCTTTTTATAATGCAGCCCTGTTACAAAATACTGGCGAGGCCAGCTTTCCATACTCTTCATGAAATCTTCCTGAACATAGGCTGTTAGGGCTTGATCCGCGTGGCGTCAGAACTGCAGACAGTAATGCCGAACTCCACCTCACAAGACTGCCAGCGGCCCTGCTCTGTTGTCGTTAGAAACCTTGCCGTGGTGAGGTTGCTGAGACACGCTGTCCTTCTCCATCGTAGCTCTGATACGTCAGGGAGACAGAAGAAAGGAGGGATTTTGTTACTCAGCCGTCCGCCCCATCCGTGCTGCGGGTTGCTGAGCTGTGCCAGTTGTATTTGGTTATAGATGCCTGTTGCAGTGTTCCCCGTTCCTTCTTTTGGCTGTGAGATGGTACTACAGTTGCTGGTGATGTAATGCTTCTTCCTGCTTCTAGCGGGGTGACAAACCTTTTCTTACTGTGATTGAATTTTTCAGAAAGTGTGCTGAGGTTCGGATCTAGTAAAGCTGTTATGCCTGGAACTTCAACACTTCATTTTTGGAGGCTGTGACAACGAAGGGTTGGTGAAGTGCACTGCCTCTCAACTTGGAGTAGGGCCTGCAGTGTGGAAAGGTAGAAATCTTTATGGTTAGTATCCATTATTTTGTCAAGGAGACAAAATAAACATGCATTTTGAATGCCTCTTGGCAGGGGTTCAAATGCTAAGTGCGTGAGTAAAATCAGTTATGGATTACTTTAATTCCTGTTCGGGTTAGGATGGCTAAGCATCTTGCAATTTTTGTTCTTTTCATTGTATTCCTTTTAGCATCACCAGGGTTTCTGGGTTGGGAAATGTTTGGTGTGCAGTGCACCATGCAGCTGTCTTCACTTTATTTGTTACAAGAACGTGGTGTGAGTTTTTTTTAATTGCCTTTCAGTAGCATTTTTATGGTGGGGCTTGTTAAGTCTATTCCAACATTCAGGGCAGAATTTTTGAAGATTTGGGTATGTATGTTAATGTGCAGCTGATGTAAGAAAGTCAGGGCACCTTTCATTTTGAGGATTCATACAAAGAAGAAAAAAATGCCAGAAATAAGCTTGGCACAAGGAAAGGTATGTAAGTTATTTTAAACATTAGAGAAATGGCTCTGTTCTTCAGGAAGTGTTTTCTTCATAAGCCTTTGAATTTTGCCTTTGCAATCTTCCACACTTGGGAGTTTTCACAGCGATGTGTTTCTCAGACAGCTAGAAGACACGCAAGAAATTGCCTTCATGGCTTGGGGGTCACCTGCCACGCCGGTTAAAGAAAGTCATTGCAGAAATGAAGCAAGTTCCAGTGCGGGTGTGAACAGCAGCAGTTCTGGTGCGCAGATAGCACGGATTTCAGAAGGTGGTAGCGTTGGGTACACTGAATTAACGTGTTTGTAATTGATGGCGTCTGTCTTTCTGTGCTACCAGTCTTGCCTATCTGTCATTCCACTGGAAATGGGGAGAAAAGTGTATCCATAATGACTAGTTGGAGTAGGTGAACACCACCCCAGACTTGAGCGAGCTTGCTGTACCAGGGAAGAAGATAAAAGTGTCCAGCTGAACCAGTATTTCTGGTGTAAAACCAAAAACCTCTAAAGTTGCCCTGCGGTGCGTTAGGCATAAGGCCCTACTTAGTTTTTTTCTAGACTTGACACCACACAGCTATGTGGGGAAAAACGTTTTACAAGTGGAGGAAGAAGCTAAACTGGGGTCTAAGGCTCTTCTGTAGTATACTCTTCTCTTGGCCTCGTGCGCTAGCTTTTGTGTAGGTGGGCGCCATCATTCCTGCAGATCGTTAGCCTTGGGGAATGCAGGCCTCAGTCTTCCTAGCTGCTGGAGTTTTTGGAGGGATTTCTTCCTTTTTTTCTTGAAAAGGAAATCATGGAATCGCTTAGGTTGGAAAAAGACTCTTAAGGTCATGGAGTCCAACCGTTAATGTAACACTACCAAGTCAAACCAGGTGTTCTCATTTGAGGTAAATAGGTGCAACTCTATTAGCAAAATGACAGCAGTTTGGGAATTCAGTGATTGGAAGGGGGAACAAGGTTAGTCCATGCTGATACATCTAGACAGCTTTTAATGTTTCATTTAAACATTAAATTAAATGGCTTTCTTCAAGGCCAGGCTGGATGAGGCTTTGAGCAACCTGGTCTAGTGGAAGGTGTCCCTGCCCATGGCAGGGGGGTTGGAACTAGATGGTCTTTAAGGTCTCTTCCAACACAAACCAGTCTGTGATTCTAGGGTTTATTTTTTTGTCTACATAGCTACATAGTGTAGTCAGAGGCCAAGTTCTCAACATTACCCTGAACTCTTGGCTGGACGAGTTCCTTCTCACATGTTCATTACAACTTGAGAATACAGAGATGTTTCGTTCAAATGAATTTACCCAAACAGGCTTGTCCTGATAGAGCGCCACTGTCTCGCCACACCAGTGAGGTGGAAGTAATGTAGACCTAACTCTGACATTCCTTTCCAGACACCTGGCACGTAGGGCCTGATCCACAGTCTGTTGAATCAGTGGAAAGTTGGATTTTCAATTATCGATTACAGTGTGAATGTTTATCTTGAAAAATAAAAAAAGGCATGAAATGTAATTGATAGAATAACCTTGGGTGGAAAGCGATGGAAGGCCTCTTGGATTCTGCAGCGACGACCATCTCGGCTCTTAGGTAGGTAACGTTATATAATTTATAGTGCTATTTGGGGTGGTGGTTGAGAAAAACGTCTTCATATAAGCAGGCTGCTAATTGTTTTCCTCTAAACAGTATACACTGCATGGTTCTGGAAATACAAAGCTTTACTCTCTCCTGTGAACTTTGACTCCAAATGTTCATACAGAGATGTGAAACTGTGCAATTACTGCAAGTAATTAACATCAGGTAAGTGGTGTAGTGGCTGGAATTACAAAAGGGACCTGAAATAGTTGGCTTTTATATGAGGCTAAAATCCTCTCTGGGTTGTTGTGATCAAAACTAAAGTTCAGCAGCTGAAATTAAAATCGGGAATTACCAATTACCAAGTTCAGTTGGAGAAGTACAAGGTTGACATCCTTAAAAATAACGTGTGTCATTCCTGCCCTGTCTCTCAGCAATCGGATTCTCGTCAACTTCGCCCTGGCAATTACTTCAGAGATACTCAAAGCTGACAGCTCTTTCAGATTACCAGATGGCACATAAAAGACACTGGGAAAAGGTGCTTCTAAAACTTCTCACAAAGCTTCTAAAGCTGTAATCAGAAATTATGCTTTGATTTTTGTGTGTTGAGTTCCATTTGCTGAGGAATCAGGCAGCTGATAGGCTGAGAGAGAGCTGCATGCAGCATCTACTTGTTTGCATACCGAAGAACTCCAGAGAAAATTTGGCCCTATTTGGCTTCAGTCATTGATATTACAAATACGGGTATTTAGATGCTTTTCTTACACTGTGGCATTCAGCCGCTGGGTCAACACTGGCAAAATACGTGTATGAATGTCCATTTTGTTCTCTCTAGAGTACTTTGAGTGATACAAAGGAGAATATTGCTGCACTGTTACTGAATTTGGGTAACTTAAAATTCGGTTTGAAGCTGATTCCATCTCACATTAGAACTTCTCCTTCCACAGTGCAGTAAGATGCTGAAGCTGTATTTCAATTATAGAAATAGATGTTTAAGGCTCTTTTTTCAGCCGTATTGTGGCTGATGTGTGTGTGGTGCATATACCTGAAGTGAGGAGCAGCAGAGTGACACTGTTAGCAACCTGCTGTAGTTTATTTCACAGCCTGGTATTGCTGGGTGTACCTGAGCTTGAGCAATTTCACCTTGCTTTCAAGGTAAAATTAATCAGGGAATCAGGGATTTGGAAGGCCCCAGTTAACAGGGGCCAGTAACAGACCAGTGCTGTGCCTGTGAAGGGTTGGATACCGAGTATTTGGGAATGGGGACTCGGAAACCTGTGTGTACAGAGAAGAAAATTCAGATGAAGCTGAAGGAGACTGAGGCTCCAGGGTTGGGAAGAGCTGAGCAGGAAGGTAGGTAGGGGTGTGTGTGGGAAGAATTTTGCGAGGAGTTTTGACGATCAACTGACTAAACATGATTTGAAAAACCCAGCATCTGTTGTATACACAGGCAGTTGTACAGGATTGTATGCATTTCTGTATTAGGTAACATAAAAAATTATTAAATATACTGTTGGGTTTTTTTTCCCCCTTGCACTTCTGAAAACGGGGGCGATACTGGGTAAAGAATGATTTTAAGAACGTGAGGAATATTCTGCTTGCATGCAGATTTGTGTGTCTCACTGTGCAAGGCTGGGCTCAGCGAAGCGAGAAAGCTGGTTGTTAAAGAACACAGCTAATAACGCAAGGTCTGATTTTAAGTTGACTGAGAACATTGCTAGAAATTGTGAGCAAACTCCAAAATAGTGCAGAGCTGGCAGAGTGGTTTTGTGATACTGAATGAGCATCCTTGACAACATGCTCCTTACCTCTTGGTAAGGGAAGGTGTGGAATCTCTTTGCTGCTTTCCTGTTTTTTTTCTAGGGTTAAATTTTTCCTGTTAATAGAGTAATTCTGAGTTTTTAGTGAAAGCGTATACAGCCTTGCGGCACCTGTAGTAATTAGTATTCAGTTTATGAGAACGCATTATGTTGCCTATTAAGGAGAGGAATTTTAATCTTGAGACAACCAATCCGAGGGTTAAAACTTCCATCCCAAGGACCTGCCTTTTGTAAAACTGTTTTTAAACGACATTTGATTTGTCAGAGCCGAAAGAGAGGTGTCACCCTGCTCTGTTTTTTTGTTGTTTTATCCTTTGGCAATCAAATTTGAAGCCCCTAGGTAAATAAGCATCCTCGGGTCCTTCTGTCCTTAAGTCACTTCAACCTCTTCTGCCGCAGTGGCTGTCAGAGAGTGCCTGGTTTATTGCAGGGCCGTCGTGACCAAGCAGGATCCTACAAATAGTCCTAACTGCGTATCTGTGCGCTCCTTTTCCTCAAGTGAGGTGTAATAAGTTTGGGGGAATTCAGTTTTATGTCTTTAATTTTTAAGCTCTCCAGCTAAGAAGACCCCTTTTGCTATTTGCACACAGGTGCGTTTAGCATCTACCCCAAGCAGGTTGAAGACGTCTTCTCTTACCTGGCTAACTTAGTAGAAATAAATACCAATCTAGGATACCAGGGCAAGATGACTGGTAACAGTGGAATCAGGAAATGTTATTTTTTCATCTGCCATGCTCTTTCAGACCTGAAGGTGCTAATAGCAGTTTTATGGCTACAACTCTGAAACCAGGGTCCAGGCATGGAAAGAATGTGAGACCGAAGGTTGGAGTTAACCATGCTGCGAACGGTGAGACCAGGATCAGGGAGTCTCAAAATGTCACAGGCAAATACTGTTCTTTTGTCCGTACTTCAACCCAAAAGCAGTATTCTACATGAAATCCAGTTTTATTTTGTTTGGAGAGGGAAGAGAAGGAGCAGATGTAAATTGTTATGGGTCTGTTGTTTTTTAGAATGGCCAGAAAATTAGGATTTTTGCTTGCTTCTTGCTTCCCCTCTGTTCCTTAACAAGGCTGCAGGAGCTTTGCCTTTGATGAGTGGACTTAGTCTTCTGTAAAAGGTTTAAAAAATAAAAGGGAGGGTGGAAAGCAGAATATTCTGCTCTGTGTGTCTCCATTCCAGGGGTAGTTCAGTAACATCGGGTTCTGTGCAAATAAATCGTAGGTTTCAATTGTCTGCTGCTAATTATCACCCAAATTTGGTTTGCACGCTCTTCAAAGGGGACTCATATCTTTCCATTTAGTTATTTGCTTCAGTGCGATGAATCTTTAATTCAAACCAAACGTGGGTCCATTTCCAACTGGAAAAACCCGTGAGGATTGTGTTTATCCACAGTCATATGTGTGTCTCTCTGTAGTTTTGTATACATGGTGATTCATGGCCTCAGTGGGGAGGTGAATTTGTGTCAATCCGTGAACTGGCAAGTTTGTAAAGGGCTTGGTCAGTTGTAGAAGGGCTTAAATAATTGTGCCAGCCGAATGGTTGTGGTGGGTTTTAGAATAAGGAGAGGAGGTCTTAAAGTTACACAGATGTAACAGCATCTCATTCTGAGTACATTTTTCCCCCCAGACATTATTTTCCCTTATGCAACATCAGGTCAGTTGGTTCTTTGTGTGCACATTTGTTCTACTCCAGTAATTTTCTTTTTAATCTTTATAGGCAGGCTATTTTTTTCTCTCTCTGTGGTGATGCAGCCCAAAGTCTCTGAGGGCGTTGAAATAATGGTTGCATGCCTTTCCTCCATCAAAAGCATCAGCTACAAAATATAGGCCTATAATGAGAAAATGAGGCAATTTAAGAAATCTGATGCAGTGATTGAGTAACTAGGTGTTGAGCACTTCCTTAGAAATCTCACCGTGCTGTGTCATGTGGACTTTGTGCTGGGGAACCCGCTCTAGGTGCCCCTGCTTGAGCAGGGTGACTTACAGTGCTCCCTTCCAACCTCAACCAGTCTGTGGTTCTGTGGCAATAGCACTGAGGAAACTTTGTGGAGGAAGGACGTTTAAGCGTGCAGTACTAAATGTAACTTTGGTTTCCCTGACTGCAGTTTTGAATTGAACTTTTTGGGGTCACACAGGTGATGGGGTGTGTTTTAAAATACACCGCTTTCAGTTCTTCATGATGTAGAAAGATAGTATGTCGTCAAACATGTTAATAGATTTTTACCAGTCAAATGCTTAGTACTTTCAGTAAAAACAGAATTTCAGGTGCTTGTATCACTATTTCTTACCCTGCTTAAAGGAGCATAGCTCAAGTGCTGAGAACGTGTCAGCGCTGCCCTGTGCACGTGTCATACTGTGCATCTGTGTGCTTATACCTCCTCACCCCTTTCCAACCTTTTGGATCTGCAGTTATCCTTGGCTGTCAGACAGCTCTTTAATTATGCGACTGCCTGCTCGTCTTCCAACAATGCCTATCTCAGTGCGCGGGACAGCACACGTACCTCGTACGGTAGTCATGTCTGTCTACAGGCTTGTCTGCCTGCTGTGTGAAAGTTTTGACAAGCCTAATTAACGCCAAAGCCCCATCTGAGCAGCATCTCCATTTCCTAGGTAAGAGTCTGTCTCCTAGCAACATGCTTAGCATTGATTCCCACTTCCTCTGCCTCCTCTCAGAGTCAAACTTCCTGTGATTTGACTCTGCTGGGCTGAACATGCCAATCTCCCAGATCCCTGGGTATTCCCAGTACCAGTCTTTGTGAAGCCAAATTAGCAACTGGCAGTAAAGCAGGTGCCATCTGCAGCAGGGCTGGCTCTTGAGTATTTCCTGAATGCCACACCAACTGATCCTCTGCTGGGAGTCTGCTGTATGCTGTGGCTCCTAACTCCGGGCAGGTGCTGACTGGGTGGGGTGAACGCTCTTCATTTTAACAGGCCGTGCCTGTTTTCGCCATTAAAAATGTTCGATGGCCATCCTCGCCCACAGTCTCTGTCAGTTATCTGCGACTGCAGCAGCTGCCAGCTTTCCCCTTGGGAACAATCTTCATCTCTTCCTTCAGCTCATGATGAAAGCAGCGCTGGCAACCGCTCTCTGAGCACAGATGGCAACCTTGGGAGGGCCTTGTTCAGCCACGTGAGCCTCTGCTTTTTCTGCACCTCGAAATCCATCTGTGAGATAAAAATTTATCCTGTATTTAGCGCCTTTGTGCTGTAATGGATCCAGCCAAAGAGCAATCTGCCATCCAGCTGGCCAGGCACTTAGCAGGCGCTTAACGGCCACGGCAGGGAAGAGGGGAAATCCAGTCGGTGAACTGCGGCTTCCCAAGGTGGTGTTGGAATTGTTAGCCAGCCCTGGTAATTGGTAACAGCTACTGACAGTGGCCTGTAGTCTTGGACACAGATTCGCACCAAAAAATAGCATTCCAGATGGCACACTCCTGTACCCTCGTGTGTGTGTAGGAAGGTACAGACCTTCCAGGGTCGGGGTCCTTGCAACCCAGGGGTGTGGGTGCCGGATGGGTGCAGATGCTGGGATGCCTGCTGCAGGGGTCTGCCCCTGCCCTGGCCAGGTCAGGGTAAATCACTTGTACCTATGGGTAGCAAGTGTTTGGGAGTGGGGTTTATTAACTTCTGTTTTCCCAAGAGAAGGATGAAGGAACTGGGGGCAAGTTAACACTACAATCTTGCCATGAGCTAAAATTTGCTCTGCAGACCCATTTTGTTCTTCATTTTGCCTGCTTTTCAGAAAGAAAGAGGGTACGTAGATTCTGTACGCAGGCAGACACAGTAGTACTGCGAAGTGTGAATTTCTCCCAGCTGTCTTAATGGAGTGTTGATTTTAAAACCTAATTTCACTGCTGCTTGCTCTGCAATTAACACCCAGTTAATACATTTGTTGGTTCAGCTGTGTTGTACCATACATTGTGTTGGGGTGGATGTCAATATGGACCCTTCGATGGAAGTAGCTGTTTAAGATAAACAAGTAGCCAAAGAGCAAAGAAAATCTGAGGCTATGGAAGCAGGAATAAGCCAGAAAAAAAGGGTAATGTTGTAATTGTATTAAAATTAATTAAAGTGTTGATTTCTGTCATGCCCCCTCCCCTCAAAAAAACCCCAAACTATGCCAAAAAGAGGGAATTGAGAGACAGGAAATTAAAAAAAAAAAAAAAGAAAGAAAAGTAAGAAATCAAGTAAACTTGAAATACAGGCAAACAGGACAGCTAATGAAACAAAGGTGGGCATGAAGTTAGGTCAAAAAACTCCTATTAAGAATATAACTGTTCCAGAATACTAGCAGAATAGTGATTACTGCCTTGCGTAACAGCAGTGGAATTTTGTGGTACAAGGTCTTGAGACCTAAAGCAGAGTGAGGTGAGAAAACCCACTGTGATTGAGGAGACCCTGTGCTTTTTAGTGAGAGAACAGTCTGCGAGGGTTACAGCTTTCCAGGCAGTTTAAGGTCTGGCCACTTCTCAGCAGTGTTACACCTTGAATCTCTGGTAAATTTAGTGATGTTCTACACTAACAAGCCAAAACCAGGGGTTTTAACCATTTAATAGTGGTTTTAAATCACTATTTCCAAAAATTCTGCAGCTTTCTGGGCTGGGGAAGGGATATTTCTCTGGATTTAAAATTTCTGGATTTTATCAATTCTGGATGACTGGGGTTTGCGCATCAGTTTCATGGTTCTCCACGAGGTGGAGGAAGCAGCATATGCTTTGGTTGGGAAGCCGGCGTGGAGCTGTGGGGGCTCCTGCTCGCCTCCTCTCCCACCCGCCACCCTCCGCACCCCCGGCCTGTCGGGCTGCAACAACGGGCTCTGCAGGTTTCTTGCTGGGCTGCCCCATTTAAAAACGGTAACGGGGATTTTGGTATTTAGGGTTCATCGGGAGGTTTTTAAGGGCTTCGTGTCCAACGTGATGGCGTCTGCTTTCCCCTGGCAGCAGCTCCTTCCCACAGCTGTGCGATGCCAGCCCTGTGTTCCTAGAGCATGGCAGTGGCCGGGCTGGCAGATACGCCTGGTTCTCCGAGGTGGGGTGTGCTGTAGTGTGTTCACTCCTCAAGTGCTACAGAATCACTACAGAATTCATGTTCTTTATGGATAAAATACCAGCAGGAAAAATCACAGCTAGTATCTGTAATTAAAGTCCTGTGACATATACTAGGTTACTGCTCCGGGCTCTGATTTTGCACCCAGGGTTTCAGGTTTTCTCCCAACTGCAGTGGGATTTCCTTGCACGGTTGGCCCCACGCTTCTGTGTCTCAGCGTCCCGTGTTTTCTGCCTTCACAGCTCCTAAAATTCAAACTCTGCGTCACCCTGGTCTAGTGGAAGGTGTCCCTGCCCATGTCAGGGGGTTGGAACTAGATTGTCTGTAAGGCCCCTTCCAACCCAAACCAGTCTGTGATTCTATGATTTGCCGTTTCCTTTTCTTGTCTTAAACCCTGTCATCCAACGGGTTTTTATTTTTGCCTGTGATGAAACAGGTCAACCCAAAATAGATAACATTGCCTAGTTTTAATTTCTATTTCTTCAGTTAATTTCTATTGAAAAAAGATCGCTGGGAATACTGACTTATGCAGGACACAACACTGCTTCTGTTTTAGCTGGTCATCTTACGGCAGATCGCGTGAGTTGTTTTTCAAGGTGTTAACGTGTGTTTGTGGTGGTGCTGAGGGTGTTTCTGAGTTGCACAGGGCTAACCCGGTGCTGTCAAGATAAAAAGCCATTGGAATGGGATGTGATTAAGGTGATTCAGAGTAGGTGAACACAGCTAAAGACTGAAATAGTAAATTGCTTGGAAAGAAAGCTGGAAAGGGGTCTTGAGGAGCCATTTCATCCTCGGTACGTGATCCTCTATGCTTATTCTGTTTTTGGCAGAAGCTGCAGTTAAGAGTTTACACAAAAGGCTGTTTTGCTTCCCGTTAGCCCATTAAACATTTTCTCCTGAGCTGCTTGTCTCCATGTTCCCCCAGGCATCACGTTGCGGGAAGTGAAGCATCCGTGAGCTGCACTGTGAGGTCAGACAGAAGGTGAGGAAGTGGGAGTTGAGGAAGGTGCAGACTTGATAAACGGTGTTGCCATCAGGGAAAATATCCATGAACCTGTTCTTGAATGTACATAAGAGTGTATTCCACAGTGTCCCAAAGCTTTTAGTTTCTGGAGGCAAGGGTAGATACTTTAGTTGATGCTTTCTTTTTTTTTTTTTCCCCTTTACAGATGTTATTTATGCCAGTTCCTTAAACGAAATAAACAACGACCTTCATTTTTGCCAAAATACATGAGGGCTTCTCCCAGCATAGCTTCACCAGTTAGGGCCATAATTTCTGCTTGCTTCTGATTGATAACGCCTATAATATTAACTCACCTAGCTCATAGCCAGGATTTTGAAATTTCTAACAGCTTGGGAATGTGATCTGTGCTTGGGTATGTGATCTGTGAAAGGTGAAGCTTGCCTCTGTTCCTTTACATACGTTAGGTTGTGACAAACTAATGTTAACATAAACATTACTGAAAGAGGTTTACAGGAGTCAAGCTTTGCTATGACAGCTAAAAGAATATGTTTTGTTTCTGAAGACACACTTGACTGGTGGTAAATCAGATGACCAAACCCCAATTCCTCTTTAGAGGCTTAAAATTCAGGTGACTATAGTTATGATTAATAGAATATTAGCTGTAACAGAAATCGTTCTGCATCAGTAATAGGGAAATCTAATAGCAATGTCCTTTCTCTGGGTGGAGAGGTAAATCTATGGGAACACCCTCCAAACTACTTGAAGAAAAATGCATTTGTCCTGAAGAGCATGACATTGGCCAGAGATACCGGATCTCTGGAGCTGTGCTAAATTATGTGAGTTATCTGTCCCAGAAGAGGCAAAACTTATCTCCAGAGACTTGAAAGAATATGTTGGCATTGCTATTTGATTGTTAATACAGGACTCAAGTGGAGTAATACCTACGTGGAAGGTAGGTCATGTTTAGCAGGATGGGACAGCAGTTGCCTTAAAGCTTTGCTGTCTTTCTCTGGGTGAGAAGGGGAGGGACTGCCTCAAATTCGCCAGCAACAGCAGATTCAGGGGAAAAAAACCCACCCTGTTGAGGACCTGCAGAGAAAGCTCTGATGGCTTCCTCACAGGGTCAGGCTGGAGCAAGGACCAGTCTGTTGGTCTGTTCTGTGCTCTCCTGCTGGGGATGGCTCCTTGCAGATCCATGCCCAGGGCTGGGGACACCAGCAGTGCCTCTTAGTAAGTGCCCTCGGTGCTTGTGAAAACCGCCCGGCAGCCTCCGGCATGCAGATCTGGGATGCTGGTCTTGCCCTCCTGCCAGTGATCTGCGTGGGAAAGGTGTTACCTTCTCTGCGGGACTAATGACCATCCCTGTCGTCATGGACGATTGATATAAAATGAGGCAATAACAAGCTATAGCAATCAAATTTTACTGGCATATTTCAGAACTCCAGAAGGTAAAAGTGAGGGTGAAATGAATGCTGTCTCCTTTGAAGTGATGGCTTTAGTAGCTCAAACAGGGACCAATCTCCTGACACAGGAAAATTTGTGTCATAAAGCTTGCAACAGCATTTTTTCCTGTGTAATTAGTTATACTGAGTGATAGTTACCTTTGTCACAACGATGCTATCATTTATAATATTTTAAAAATCTTTATGAGGCCTTCTTTTATTGGCTGGTGGCTCAGGCTGACTGAAAAAAAAAAACTGTAAAACGTGGTGAAGTGAAAAATACACTAAAATTTCACTTCAGTGCTCTGGCCAAATCTATCTTCTGGGAGTTGCTACTCTCTCCTGCTCTGTGCTGGAGAGCCATTTTTCTCATCTGCACTTGTGCTGCAAAATTGTGCTTCCTCTTACGCTGAGGCCAAACACATCCCGAGAAAAAACGGCTCGGTTTGCCAAACATGCAGCCGATGACACGTGTATTTATGCTCCCTGGCAAACTAAGTTAAACAAACAGGGACTAAGTTGGGCAGACGTTGTAGGAGGTAATACTTCATTATAACTCCACTCTGAGCAGCTTATTCTCCTTTCCAGTTATGGCATCCCAAGGCATCACTTTCCCAAGAGAGGGAAAAAAAATTACAGCATATGAAGTCTTGAAAGCGCAGTAACAGTACGGTAGGGGACAGTAGCTGGAATGAAGGGTCTGAGCACATGTACATCTGTCTCCTTTTGTTAAAAGCATGGTTGTTTCTACCTCAGATATTAAACTGTTAAATTAATTCCTGAAAGCTCAGTCACTCACTTCTCAGTGTGCCTGAATTCAAGCCGTGTTTCAGTAACATCAGGTTCTGTGCAAATAAACAGTAGGTTTCAATTGTCTGCTGCTAATTATCACCCAAATTTGATTTGCACGCTCTTCAAAGGGACTCATATCTTTCCATTTAGTTATTTGCTTCAGTGCGATGAATCTTTAATTCAAAACCAAACGGGGGTCCGTTTCCAACTGGAAAAAAAAAAAAAATGCCAGGAATGTGTTTACCCGTGGCCGTATCGGTGTCCCTCTGTAGTTTTATATACGTGGTGATTCATGGCCTCAGTGGGGAGGTGAATTTGTGTCAATCCGTGAATTGGCTTTGCCTGTTTGGCAAGTTTGTAAAGGGCTTGGTCAGTTGTAGAAGGGCTTAAATAACTGTGCCAGCGGAATGGTTCTGGTGGGCTTTAGAATAAGTAGTGCAAGTCCTGAAGTTACACAGGCACAGAAAAGTCTTGTTAGACTTCAATTACCTTCCTACCTATAAAAAAAGATAATCTGTGTGAGGATGAAATGGAGAGTTGGGATAACACAAGCTAGACTCTTTTCTGCTGCATTGAATCTGAACTTAAAAATGCATATATTTTACGCGGGCTCCTTGGCTGTCACTGTGACCCTCTGCCATGTGCACAGCCATGAAATTTCGGTCGCAGAACTGAAGGAATTCTGGACATTTTTCTTTTTTAAAATAAACAGAAAGCACCAAATACAAGCAAGAGGGCTGTAGCAACAATAAAATTTCATTGTAATAAATACCACATGCGATCACGATTTACGAAGCAGACAATAAAGACTAATTTAAAAAGAGAAATCCTTCAATTCTCTTTCATGTGGCTAAAGGCAGCATCATTTCTGGCTGTCTTTACTGGAGATTTATTCAAAGATTTAACACTCCCTTCTGTTTTTCTTCTCCTGGAAGCTTGGAGGAGGATACTTTATTAACTTGCTGTTCTTTAGATTCACATCTGACCTCTGTTTTCTTTTAACATGGAGGTAGTTGGTAGGAGTTTTGATTTTTTTTTTTCTTTAAAGGACAATTTCAAGATATTTATGTAGTACGATGAAGCATTTCCTGCCTTTTTTTTTTTTCCTAATGACTGAAATAAATTGATGTTATTTTAGGTAAGTCCATGAATACTGAAAAAACCCTCCTCAAATTCTGTATGTTGTTTTTTGATATTTCCAAGGTAGGTTAATTACTGTCTCAGGAGAAGAACCACCTATTTTGGTTCGGTGCCCAAACAGTCAGCAAAGTCTGAACTGGTGACCTAACGTTAAAAAGTTTGCTGCCGTTAGTGGAGGAAAGATTTCAACTTTATTGCAAACATTTCTTACACCTCACTGTTTTGGGCTTTTGTCAGTCACAATTAAAATCAGGGCTCTTCTGAAGTGGAGCTGTAGTTACAAAATGAATATCATGTGCATTTTTACTGTGTCTCTGTCTATAAGGTGCATCTTGACAGGTTTTGATACAGGGAATTCTTTGCCAAATGGAAACATTTCTGTTTGTCTGGATCAGTGTTTCTGGATTCCAGTGCTATGTGACTGGTTAATCTCCATAATAGTTTTACAGTTTATTTTCAGTCCTGCCAAATCCAATTCAAATAGTTGTATATTTTTTTCCTGTAATGAAGGTAGAGCGTGTGCTGGTAGAATTGTTGGAGCATACAAGACACATTAGGATGTATAGGATGAAAGTTTGGATTGTCTCAATATTTGTTGACAAAGGCAGGGGATTTTATTTAGTTAACAAACCCCAAAGTAATAATAGGCTCAGGAAAAAATACTTGCCTGTCACAATAGGAGTGGGATTGATCTTAAGGTAGGAACATTCAGATTTATAGATGTATTTCATGTAAATTCTGGGGGTGTTCTGTAAGGTTTTGTTGTGATGTATGTAGGCACCTCTTTCCTAGTATCTGTGGATATTCTGCTCCGGTGATGAACAGCAAATGAGAAAGACTTTGCCTTATTATCTAAAGACCCCTGAGACTATAAAATCTAAAATTATTTGTCGTTATTAGAGTGAAGCCTGAAAGGAATGGTCACGTCTGTGTGGAGATTTTGAGAGGGCGTCGTGGTGTACTCTGCTAAGTTCTTTGGTGGTTTAGCCATAAGCTTCGTAGTAGTTGGAACTCCCTTTAGTAATACCTGTGCTTTCACCTTTTTAAGGGGCTTCTGTCTGTGGGTTATCTGCCTGGGGCATTCCTCATACCGTGTGAAGCATGATACCACTGCTAAAACATCTTGGTGTCATGCTGGTTTTGTGGGAGGATCTCTGTTCCCATTCCCACTCCGAGTTGAGACTGTGGGAACTTGTGAATGTGACGGATACTGTTTGAAATGACCAGTTCTGCATGAACACATGGGCTTTCTTTTGAGCCATTGCATAGCAATGACTGGTATCCTTTGGGATTTGCATTGCACACACTTGTTTTGCTTTTCTCTGAAGCCTAGAATTTTTTTTTTAACTGAAAATTCAGAGAAAACGAGGGCTTGAAGATGGGCTGCAAGTCGTATACCTTCCCAGGTAAGGAAAAAGACATGGGAGAAGCCCCTAATCATACAGTTTTCTTACTTTCAGGTCATCTCCTTGTTGTTCATCTGGCTCTAAGTGCAACCATTCCTGTAGGAATGAATCCAAACCCGATTCCTTAGTTTTCTTCCTTCCAAGAGGAGGAGAGTGACCTGAAGTTCTCTTCCAGCTAAGTAGTATAGAGTAAGTGGATTTTAAAGTAAAGATACATTTTTGAACATCTGTGTACTTTAACATTCCTTTACTTCAGAAACAAGTGTGGGTTGGTTTTAGTTTAGTTTTTTATTTCCCCCCCCTGAGGTACCAGACTGCTTCACCTTTCCTTGATGCTTGCTGTTCCTAATATCATGGAGGAGGATGCTTTGCCACTCCATAACATTTCGCTCACTCTGTCACGCTACCCCCCTAGATAGCTTCTGTGACCCCTTTCTCTTAGAAAGCTTTTTAACTGAAGTGGTCTTTTGATGTCTAGATTTTTAGCCGACACTGTTACTTTGCCCAGGAGCCTTAACATTGTTGACTCATCACTTATGCAGAAGATACTTAACTGCAGACCCCCCGATGCTTTCTTGGTAATTCAATTCATCACCTCCTGTTTACATAGGTCAGTTCAACCATAGAGGAAATTTTTACAGTTTTCCAGACTGGACAAGAAACTAAAATAATACTTTGCTTTGCGTAGTAACTTTAGTTCATGGGCTAGTTTGTTCTAGAATAATTTGTGTCCCTACTGCATATTATTGCTCATAAACCAGTAACACAGACGGTCTGTGTGTGCCAGAGCTTGTGTCCCCAACTTTGTGCTGGACATTTCTACCTGGAATATCAGAGGCTCAAGTTGCCTTTAGGTATGTAGGAATCTACTCTGCAGTATTCGTTCCTGCTTTTGGTCCAGTGAGTCTGGTAGAGCAAAGTGAAGCATTACTTCAGATTCTTCTCTAGTCCCTAAAGTCATTTGAATTGTTTATGTAATTACATCCAGAAAGTAAGTATCAAAAGAAGAAATGTGGAGAATATCAGCTCAACTAGATATGATTTTAGATAGGTTTTCCAAGGAATACTGCTTGGTACAGCTCAGTCATGAGTTGAGAGTGGGGAGCAATTAACTGACCTCCATAAACCTTTGGTGGGGCATGGCAGAAATTAGCTCTGTGGAGAACAAAGACATTTTATCCACTGAAATTTCTTCAGTGTATCCTAGCTAATCTTCACACCCGAGGAGTTTGGGGCTCGTGTGACCCCACACGCTGTTTTCACACCTAGGTGACTTCATTAATTTCATCAGCATAAGGTCAGGAAGTTCTCAAATAGAGCAGGTCCATAACTGAACTTTTATAAGGGCTCTGAGATTCATGGTGTCTAGGGCATAAAAACACTTTGAGAAAAGCCTTTGACAGAATATCCATGTCTTTACCCTCCTATGTTGCTATTAAGAAAAACAGGCCTTTTCTGTCCGGCAGAGAAACCTTGTCACAGTTATCCATGCTTTTGACACCTCGACGCTGTATTGTGTTATCGCCATGCACTCCGTACGGGGCTGTGTGCTGAGGCCCTTGGAAACTGGAGCTGGTGCACAATGTGGACCTTCGTGCCAAGAACACTTTAGATCTGCTCTGCCGGTTGTTAATAAGCTCCTGGGCAGAATTCAAGGTGTTCGTTTGAACCTATAAAGCCCCCAGTGGTTACCCGGGAGGCTGCTTCTCTTCTTGCAGCACAGCACTTGTAACTGGGATTGGCTTGACCTCGGCTTTGGAATTCACTTCCCAAATCTATCCACCTGGGCTGGGGTCTGTCAGGAGTTAGTGTGTGCTGTAAGCTCGGTTTGTTGGCCTGATGACCTGGTAGGGGATGGTGTGAGGTACTGGGGTTTGATTTTTCTGCTGGTGGTGTGTAATTTTATCTACTGGTGACTGGGTTTTTTTCCTTTTCTATGCTAGAAAGAACAGTATATTGTTTTTGAAATGACACCACTGCTACAGTTTATATGTGCAGTCATGGGGCTGGGACCGAGGCACTGCCAATTGCATTTTCACTAATGACATCTCTGATCTCACTGAAATCAGTGGGAATATACAACTCATTCCCTGGTACTAGGTTTTAGTCCACTGAGCAGAACTTTTGAGATCAGATAAAAATCTATAAAGAAGTTCTACATAAAGACAGATGAGATCAGGGAACCTTGATAACAGGACTTCTCTTTAAACCTGAGACCAGTGGTGAGTCATTATAGAGCAGAAATGTCAGATGGAGGGAAAGAAAGGACAAGCAATAGTAAAAGGAAAGGATAAACCGTGTTGATGTTTGTCACACAATGTATCTTTACCCTCAGCTCGCTAAACAAGGGGCAGAAGAGGGGAAGCTGCAGAAGAATGGGATGTGCTTGAGCCTGATCTCTGATGGAGGGAGGTAGGATGTGCAGTTACAGCTCCGCAGCGCAGAATACACAGTTTGCAAGCTGAGCCGACTCTTTGTCATGTTTAGCAACAGAAATAATAGTACAAATAATAATACGTGGCTGTTTTAAATGGGAAGTCTAGGAGAAGTCCAGTGACTTGATAAGGGAAAGGATCTGTGCTTCTCTGTTTCCCCTGGAACTGTCAGGAGAGGGGAGGATGAGGCATTAGAGAGCTGAGAGTATATGTAAATCCCAAGGCTTGAGTATTTTATTCACCAGTGGCTCATCCCACTATAGTTTGGCTATATACCAAAGTTCCTATCTGATAAGACAGGATGTAAAACTGTGAGTAATCCATCCACTACGCAGCACAAGCCAGGTTTTTCTCGGTTTGAGTGTACAAACAGTTTTTCCCTGCGTTTTTATTCCCATTTGCTTAGGCAGATCCCAAGTTCAGGTGTTGCACTATGTAGTCGTCCACAGATGAGAGGCACCGAACCCGCAGTGAACTCCACGGGCGTCCCACCCACAGACCCCCGAAAGCACCACGTCCCAGTGCAGCACGTTTCTTCATAGAGAAAATATGTCAGATGCTCCATCAGCTCAAACTTAAATCTTTTTCTGCTTTCAGCCTGCCAGCTGTGAGGATATAGCTGTTTTAGGCAACCTGGAAAGCTGCCTCCCTTTCTTAAAGCCCTCATGTATTTACACAGTGAACAAACCCCACACATCTGTCACGACACGAGGCTTTTCTTGAGAGGTAGCACCATCCCTATGTACTCATGATTTTCTAAACTGCGCATTCATTGCCAGTAAAGAACCCTTTTTCCCTAGGAAAATGCATGTCCCTGCTCTAAGAAGTTTATTTGTAAGTCTGATTGACATATGATGGGACAAAGTTAGACTGACAGTGAGTGTTTCATTGATGTGAAATTTTACACCATATCTGGACATAGTATATACTTGGTTTATGATCCAGCTGGGCATGCTTGTTAGTTATTGTTGAGGTCAATCAAAGTGTTGAAAGATGGTCCCAGGGCTACAAAGATTTGTTTCCAACAGCTGCTATTCATTATTCATTAAACTCTACCTTCTGTTTTTGAAATTAATAACCCTTGGCCTTCTAACAAGGCATCAGACTTTAAGAATATAGATTTAAAAATCAAAGATGCACTAGTTTCATCCCCAGATAAGTGAGAGCACAAAGCACTTTAGCTAGTAATAGCAGTTGGCTGCAGAACTTAGCATTTCTGCTTGTGGAAAACCAGATGTGAGTTAATTAACCTGAAATTTACGGGCACTGTATGCTGGATGTGAGAGAACTGAGTGGTGTACAATAAACCCCAACCTCGCGGAAGTCAGGGAGAACACTCAAAACTTCAGTTAAATACCGTTTCATAAAAATTAAGGCGAAGTCCGGGATCACAAGCCTACAGCGGGGGAATATCAGATTAAACAGAGTCTGTGCAAATTGGCACTTGCACCGCCATTAAATTAGTGATTTTTCCAAGAGCCATTTGCCGTTGTTCGTTGGAAGTGTAGCACAGGCTGTGGCTCAGGACGATGGTGGAAGGAGGCACGTGATGTTTCTGTCCCATGAATCCCATTCCTGCGTCCCCGTGAATGTTGAGTGGCACGTGGGGAGAAGTCTCGGGACAGCTTTGGAGCATTGCTGGGAACAGGGACTGCTTTGCTGCCGACTGCCACCTCTGCAGTCCTGCTGAGCTCCTGTGCGACTTCATTGGTTGCTGCTGAAGAGCAGCTACAGAAGGACTTGGAAACTGTGGATGCAGTCCTACCGGGATTATTCAATGAACAATGTTTTGGGAGTGTTTTCTGTAGTTGGGTGAGGGACACGTTTTTTGATTCCATGAGCCACAGAAAGAAAACGGTGGTATCTGTGAGTGATTTGTTTGAATGAAAGCTGTAGTTTCTGAATTGCAATATTAGTTTTATTGTCCACTGGAAATTTCTGAAGTCTGCAACAGTTGCTGCTTCAGCCGGTCTCAGAACAAAGCAGCAAAATGTATAGCTATCAGTGATGATATGGGCTTAAAAAAAGATGATGTAATTAGCCGCAAGGAAACTTTGTACCCAGGTACAAAGTACCTGGTACCTATGTGTTTTCAAAGAATTTTTTAAAAAAGATAGTTTCCTTTTTCAGTGGAAATATTTCGACCTCCCTGCGGTGTGAGTTCCAGTGTGGGATCTAAAACTCTAAAAACAATCCAACGGGGGGTAGCCAGTCTCTTTGAATTCTATCCTACCAAACCTCCAGTGGAGGAGATGGGCGTTTTCTAGAGTTCATGACCAGACAGCACCGCCTGTGTTGAGATCTCTGCTCTTGCGAGACACCCACCTGCTTGACGAACGGTGCCCTTCCACTGCAACGTCCTACCTGGACATCGGTGGTGGGTGACTGTGGTGCGACTCGTCAGGCTCTCTGAGACATCCTGCCTTCTAGATGTGTTGGGCACCGACACTGAATAGCGGAGTTTTAGATCCCACGTATAGGAACGGGCCCTATGTCTGTTTCTCCAAAACATCGGACTATTCTGTATTTGCATGAAACAAACTTGTGGCACTTACGATTCCCCTCCAACAGTTATTACAAGTAGTAACAAATTATAATAGTGAGCACCTCAAATTGTGTTGGTGTTTCTTCTTGGGTTTCCTGTCAAAGTCTGTGGAAAACTTATTCCAGTTGACTTCTGAGGACCCTGGGTCCGGCCCAGGCAGGTCCAGGCACATTTTCCCTATTTCATCACTTTGGTGGGCTAATGCACTGTGGCTGAAATAGTACAGGATATTGTTCTGAGGCTGGGTGTCTCAGTGCAGGCCATCTGTGGGAAATAGGATTTACATTAGCTGTGATACACGATAGTAAGCAAATAACTGTTGTAGTATATCATGAAATTAATTCAAATTGGTCTGAGAGTGTTAATGCAGCCATCTCTCTACTCTGAATCATCCTCTCATATCCTTTTCTTTCCTCTGTAAATTCCACTACTTATTCACGTGGGATACTTTAAACCATCACTAAATGTTACATTTATGACACATTTCTAAGCAAACACTGGGATATCCATTGCACATGAGCATGTTTCCTCAGCTCTGACGGCCTTGTTGGGCAGCTTATCTGCTGCTCTCTCCCTAAGTCTGACCTTTCCTGTTTAGTTACTTTAAAGACACTAGAAAACCAACTATCTGCTCAATTTCCTTGTAGCTTAGGGGTAAGGTTAAAATATCATGTAGCTACCGTATGTTTGACATTATACAGCCACAGCTCATCAGCAAATATTTTCTTTTTAAATACACAGTGCATTTTGTAAGAGCACATAACAAGTATTCTCATTCCTATTCTTTGTCCTGGAGAAGGCCTAGTGTTGTTAAATATAAAAAGTTGCCACTGGTGTTTATCTTACTAAATCTGTTCACATCAATTGGTTCTGCCTACCCCATATTTCAAAGCAAAATGATGGGGAAAGGTCGTATAGATTGCCCTTCCCTTCAGTTCTCGGCTTAAGGGTGTCCTGTTTGTAATTAAGGAACAATTTCTTTTGTGGTGGTAGTCAGGAAATTTTCTTTCTTTTCCTTCTCTTTTCTTCACATAATATTTGGAAAGGTATGTGGAAGCCCAGAGAACAGTTAATACAGTTGGAACATTTGTCGCTACAGAGGTAATTTGCTTTATTTTCTTGAGAAGATCTGAAACAGCTTCTGTATTGTGTATTCAAATTCAAATCCGTCCACTATCAGCAGCCAATCTGGAGGTAAAGGGCTGAATGTGAAGGTTTTGATTGCAAGGCCATCTGGCATTATTATGAAAAACATTCTGGAATGGTTAGAAGAAACCCAAACCACATTGCTCAATAGGTGCTGACTCCAATGAAATTGAACCATCTTGGTGCAGGTTTGTTGTCTGACTGTTGGAGAGCCTGTGGGAAAAGCAGCTAATTCTATGCTGATGAAGTGGCTGTGGCCAAGAATCATGATTTTAAGAGAAAAAATGTGAAATGGAATGTCTGGCATGTTGAAGCAAAATATTGTAAAATTGTAGCTTTTTTTTAAAAAAAAACCCAACAACTTCTTGCAAGATTCATGCAAGATGTACCTTTTTAGAAGACCAGAAAGGGCTAATTCAATATGTTGTTGCTCCTGTCTGGTCCTAGAGGGATAGATACTGAAGAAAGAGAAAATCTACTTGCTGTCACAGGATGTTCTGAAACATCGCTTGGGCGATGCAGAGAAATTACACTTCTAGGGAGTATGGAGGCTGGTACTCTCCTGCAGTCTGAGTTTTCATGTTTCTGTGAAACTCTGTTTGCCTGCTTTTCTTGAAGACAGTGTGTTTGCTTCCAGGCTTTGCTGCTCGGATGGAACCGAAGGGATTAGCAATGGGATGTAAGGGCTTTTCTATCTAGGTCAGGTTGGATTTAGCACTGACTGAAAGCGACACCGGTTGTTTAGTATTCTGGATCAAATGTACAGTGGCCAGATTCATAGCAGCCTGGGTCATCTGAGGTCATAGTGCAGCTAAAGTTGAGAAAACATAGCCAAGGCTGAGGCAGCATTTTCAGACTGCTAAGCCGGGCAGAACAGCACAGATTATTCCCACACACGGCTTCATTCGTATGTGCGTCCTCTTCCTTTCTGAGGCCGAACGCTTTATTCCCAGATGCCACGTGTACGAGCTGGGAAAGCACGCATCAGGCCAGGTATAAATCTGATGAATTGGTTTTAGTTTGAATTCTGGTGTCTGGACTGCTTTGTTACTACTCTGAACCAAGTCTGTTTCTGAGGCTGTCAGCAGGTTCAAAATGTTCTCCATTAGCATTTGAGGGGGGAAAGATCTTTTTTTTTAATTTTATTTTTTTAATTTTTATTTTCTCACTTTTGTACAAGATTTTTTTTCAACATAAAATAATTAGGAATGGAAAGTCTAAATGTGCCATTCAGAAAATGTGGCTATAGAGAGCTTGATTGCTTCAGATTATTTCACCTTTAACTTGGCAGACAGATGACTTCCACAGACAATGCCCGTTTTGGTGAAACTGGTGGCAAGCAGTGATGTTGCGGTTGCAGACATGGTGAGCTGTGCTGGTAGAGTATTTCCTGTTTCTGGCAGACAAGATGTCATAAATCTTCATTCTCTTTGTGATGAACTGTGTGTTAGTGAAGACAGAACTTGCTTTGATACAAAACCAGGTTAAAAGAAGAACTCTTCTGATGAGACAAACCCAGAGAGAGTGAAAATAGCAAATGAGGATACAGGGGAAATGATGGATCCTGAAGAGGAATTTTTGTGTGGATAATTACAAATGCTGTACAGCTATACTTGAATATTTTTTAACATTGGACTTAAGATCCAAGGGGTGCATTTACTGGTACAGATAATTACTGAAAAATTTGGTGCTGAATTTTGAGCGCAAGATGGATTTCAGTATGAGCACACCTCCTCTGTTCCCATAAAACACAGCCTGCCTCTATGTATAGTTCGTCTCTCCTTATTCCACAAGAAGGGTCTGCAAATGAGTCACTAGAAGGTAGAAGGGTTGATTCACCCAAAATGCTCTCTGCAGGGTTCACTTTGATGCTCTCACCAGTCTCGTGTGCAGCATGTCAAGAAATAAGCCCTCGTGTTAGTTGATTGGTAGGTCCTCGGTTTGACTCACCACTGTATTGTTCCAGTTTTATATTGATGTAATGCTGTGGGAGTAACCTCCAAGCTTTTTCTCTCTGTGTCTCATCAAGGCATTTATTAAGGACCCAGTCATCTTATTAGCTGAGTGCCTTTCAGTCCTGTGCAGAAGGCTGGCTGGCAAGGGTAGGGTGCGCATTGTATATCTGCTGCATCTTCCCGACCAACTCATTCAGAGCTTGGTGGAACACAGAAAATCTCTTGATACCTGCAGATTGGTCACATATGTCCTACCATAAAGCACACTGAAATCACTAGGGACTGTACTACAGACTGAAAGGTCACCTTCAATAACAATTATTCCCTTTTTACCGCTTACCCTCAGTCACGGTCAGGCTGCACATTTTTGTGTTGCTTTCATTTCTCTCACTGATATTGGATGTTTCAAGGAGGTAGACCCTGGCCTCATCTATAATTCTGCCAAATGCTGAACATCAGACCTGTACTTGAATTATCAGTTGCATGTGGATTATGTTACCTGTCTCTGTTACGATCTGTTTCTCTTTTCCATATGATACAGCTGGTGTAGGGTTTTTTATCATACAAAAGCTATAACCTGGAAGAACCAACGTTAATTTCCTCTGGAGCCTTATGAAAAGTATCGAGGGTGTGCCTGACTTGTGGTGACAGAGCTTTTCAGCATACTCTGAGAAAGAACTGCTTCTGGGCACACATGGCAGCCAGATATAACTTACATGAACAGCGGCGTATGTATAGTACTAGTTCATTAACTTTCCCTTCATGAATCTGCTAACCAGATACTTTACCAGCACTTTTAATGTACCGTCACATGTCTGGGGTCAGATACGAGCGATACCCAGCTGCAGATCAGGCTGAGTTTTCTGTAAGACCTCAAACAATAGTGATTAGGTGAAAGCTTAATACCTTTAGAGTCTTATAAACCCTCTGCCTCATATATTATATCAGACATTCATGGAAGGGAAGACAGAATAAATTAGTCAATGTAAAATGTATCCGGAAGCCCAAGATAATCCTGTAATTCCCAGTATTATCCCTAATAACGTGACCCTAGAGCCAGTGATGAAATGGAGCAACAAGGTCATTGCATGCCAAGGATCAGATAAGATCTTTGGTGGATTCTTTCCTGCAAGATCTAACCAAAGAAGCTGAAAGTAATTTGAAAAAACTCTTGAAAGTAGTCTTTAGTCTGAAAGGATTAGGAGCCCACAGATGAATATGATGTTCCTCAATCTCCCTTAAAAAAAAAACAAACAAAAAAAACACCTTTGCTGAGACAGCCTCAAATCCCTGCAAAGAAACCATTATAATTCAGGAACCTGGGCTCTGGTTTATCAGTTCCCAGGCACAACGCAGCAGACACGGGGTGTGATGGAGGAATGGCGCAAGGGGACTTTAAATGGACCCTGCGTGGGCAGCTGGTTGAAAAAAGCTTCTGGAAGGGGGCACATGCCTCTGGGCTAGGTTTCTGGGACAAGGAGACCAGCTTTTTAGCTTGGCTCCTGTGTCCTCTGGCTGGTGGGGTGGCAGGTCTGCAGTGGAGGCCTCTTCATGACAGAGGTGGGTTTCTTTTTGCATGGGACCATTAGCAGGAGCTGACAGATGGAAAGGGAATGGGGGAGGGGGTTGATGCAAAGGCTCAGCTGATGTTCAACCTGTCCTGTGCCCACAGATGCCTGTGGAGGAGATGGATGCCTGTGGCCCTCTGGTTCCTGGGATCCCGGGATGGCTGTAACAGAGAAGCCAGCAGTTCGGACAACAGCAGGCTGGTGGGCAGGCCACCAAAAGTGTGGTGGCACATGCCTTGAGCTGAGAGGGCAGTCTCTGAAACCAAGAAAAACTTGGGTTTTCTTTTCTCTTTGCAGACAAAAGATAGGTACCAGCAGAATGTAACAGATCCCAAGGTATCTACTTATAAATTAGCAGTGCTGGTGATGTCTGGGGCTTAATACCATGTTGTCCTCCTTGAAACCGCTCCCTGTTCATTCTTCCCATAGGATCCTAGGAGAAAGGGTAAGCAAGAATTTCTTGTTCCCACTGGAGCAGAATATGAAAGCAGGAGGACTTTCTATGATTTTCCCTGGAAAGGAACTATAGTCAAGACATACGGTCTTTTAAGTTGGAAAAATCTTATATTTTCCAGGGTGCTTGCCATAAGTCAGGGAGAGTTTGGGCTCACGGCAAAGATGGGTGGGTGGAAAAGCTGTGGGGTTTTTTCTTTTTTTAAATGCATTTCTTCTTTCTGGGCTCCGACACACAATGTTTCACTCTGTTGTTTGAGATTTTGCCACTAAAACCTTGGGAAGAAAAGAACCTTCTTCCCCATTGCAAGGCTGGTATTGTTTGAGATACCCTGCTGGGCTTCTGAAGGGAAGTGATGACAGACACCCTGCAACAGACATAAAAACCAGCTCTGGAATCTGAACAGCAAATCAAGCATGTGAGCAAAAGCTATGCTGACTTGTGTGTGTCTTCATCGTCCCCTGCCAGTTTCAAAATAGGGGATGTAAGGATGGCACTTTAAATGCTGCTTGGGAGAATTGGCTGCTTTTGAGTAACTGAAATGTGAAAGAGAAGTTATAGCTATGGAATGCATAACAGTGCAGTTTTTGGAGAAACAATGCAGCACAGGGATGTGGAGATGTGAGCTGTAAAAGCCTGTAAGTCAGATAAACCGCCAGGGATTTGCTTTTAGCATGGTGAGTAGGCTCCCAGTCCTCAGTAGGCATGTGAGATGTCTGCACCGTATCAGAAAGAGCTGAGCCCCTTAGACAATCACAATTAGATCGTTAAGTGTCTGGCTGTGTCATTAACTTTATATTGTAATAATAAAAGGGTAGTGAGAACCTCCAGTAAAAGAGTCAGATGATGTGCTATTCCCAACCTGTGATTCCTACGGATTATGGGCATAGTCGCAGCCAACACACAGCACAGTTCCCATGTGAACAGATCTGGTTTCAAAATCACTGTTATGAAATAAACACAGGGGTCCCAGGCGAGGGAGCTCTGATCCAGTTTGGTTTGACGGCAGAGAGTGATTCCTCCACATAAACATTTTCAGTGCTGCAGGGCCCGCAGGTACATTGTGCTCTGCCCTCACCTCACCTGAGGGCAAAAGGGTGAATGAAGATGGGTGATTAGCTACGTTGATGGTGACAGAAGAGTGGGAGCAGAGAAACAGCGTAGGTCTAATGTGGTTAACCTGGGCTTGGTTAATCAAAGGTTGGCGGGGCTGCCTTCAGGCAGGGAGGGTGGCAGTAGTAGCTTTCGCTCCCCATAGCAAAGGGAGCTGTATCTTCTCAGTCTACCCATGCTGAAGGAAGAGGAACCTCAGACTAGTATAGGTCATCAGATCAAACAGCAAAATTGGTCACTTAGCACACCTGAAAATGCTTGTCATAATCTTATTTTTCTATTTTCCTATTTGTAGCTTGATAACCAAATGTACTTGCGTACTTACAAATTCTACAGGGCTTAATTAATTGCACTACCTTGGGGATAGAAATATTTGGAAGCACTGGAATTCCTTTTTTCCAAGTGTGAGTGGATGTTATCTGTTCATGTCCGACTGTGTCTTTGATATCTTCCGATGGAAGGTGATGGTGACGCCCCAAGCCAGCCATATATCACCGTTCTGGCACCAGTCCTCCTTTGACATCTGACCTGAGTACTATCAGTTGCAGTACGTTCAATTGCCTGCAAAAGCCAGCTTTTTTGCTGTAGGGAATACCATTTCCTCTAGCTCCTGGCAGACCCAAAGGGCCGGAGAGCTCACTGGGCAGGGTTGTCCTCTCGAGACTGTCTGAAATGCCTGTTTCCACCGTGGAAGAGGCCCTCTTTGCTCAGATGTAGCTTGCACGTTTGAGGGAAGCTCGGCCTTGCAGAGGGGACAGAATGAGTAGCACTCACTGAAGGAACAAACAGTTATTCAGTGTCTCACTTTATTATTCCATGCTTTCTTCCAGCTCTTCTGGGTCATATATGTTTCCAAAGCATCCTTTATATGTAAAGCTCTCTCTTTTTGGGGACTTAACTTCATGGTCAGCACCATAGAAATCAGAGACATTCATATCAATGCATTCATTTTTACTCTGCCCCTGTGAGGTGAGGAAATGGCCTAAAGCCATTGTAGAGGGAATTGACTGCAACAGGGATGTTGAGAGTCTCCAATAATTTCTGCTGGCTTTATGAGAGATTAGAGCTCTAGACAAATTCGGTTCAGATTCTCACCCCATGGTGAGACTGTCAGAACTGGTGACCATCTGTGGGGAACTGGGAGTACCTGAGCTGCCTGCAGCCACCTGAAAGCATTGCCCATTGGCAAGAGTAAATTTGAATTGCTGAGAGCCGTTCATGTGCTGGAGCCATGAAAATGGCTGTCCCTGCATTCACTTTGCACCTTCAGACTTCCCACACAAAAAAGACAGAATGAGGAAGAAAGCAACTGAGATGTGAAAACCTGTCAGTGGTCAATAGGCAGTTAATCTCTCTGGGTTTTTTGAAAATCTCTCTCACCAGTTTTAGCAGGGATTTTAGTCTGCCCCACTGATGGTAATATAAGGTGTTTCATTTTTTTTGCCCCATTATCCTCAGATGGAACTTTATCAAACCTACTTGCCAAATCCAGGTCTCTCTTTGTGTACCAAAACACTCTTGAGTGCTCGACTTGAGAGCTGAAATGCTCTGACTTATTTTTCAACATCTGTGCCTTTTAGCGTGGTTCCTGGGGAGCTTTGCAGAAAACCCTTTCCCTAATCATTCATGATATAGACTCCCATGTGAGTTCTTGGGGCCTACAAGGAAGCTGAGAGGGGGGACTTTTCACCAGGGCCTGTAGTGACAGGACAAGGGGTAACGGGTTTAAATTGAAAGTGGGGAGGTTTAGATTAGATGTCAGGAAGAAGTTCTTCCCAGAGAGGGTGGTGAGGCACTGGAACAGGTTGCCCAGAGAAGCTGTGGATGCCCCATCCCTGGAAGTGTTCAAGGCCAGGCTGGATGAGGCTTTGAGCAACCTGGTCTAGTGGAAGGTGTCCCTGCCCATGGCAGGGGGGTTGGAACTAGATGGTCTGTAAGGTCCCTTCCAACCCCAACCATTCTGTGATTCTATGATTGGTCAATAGGTCCGAACTCTTAGAGCCAAGCACAAGCCTCACCCACGGGATGCAATCAATTTCTCAGACTAAAGATGGTGCAGTCTTTCTGATAACCTGGGAGAGACTCCCTAAGAGCACCAAATAGCGAGGAAAAATCAGTACAGGAGATCCCATCCTCACAACAACAGCAGTAGCTGCAAAGTTCATTTTGCCAGTGGGCTTCCCAGTTAAATGCAACAGAAGAGGGCTTGTGATTCCTGACCGAGGTTTAATGGCATACGAGAGTGGCATGTTTCTTTCAATATGATCCTGACGACATCTCCTAAGCCCTCCTTGGCAAAGCTCACAAAATAACCTCTGCCTTTTGATATCACCTGGACCACTGGAATTTTTGCCCTACTATTTAAAATTATCTATTCACTATAGGGTTTTTTTTCTTTTTGAAAATTGTGGAATTATACCTTTTTTTTTTTTGGTCATACAGCAGAATATAAAGACAGAAAGAAAAACCTTGGTTTTTTTTCTCGAGACCCATTATTTAATGTAAACAGTTTTTTCCATCCGAGCACAACACTTCCACTGAGGCCCAGTAACTGAGTTCTGGCTTTCCTTTTAAGCCATATTTCATCTAATGTTGGGTGGGAGTGTACTTCTCTGCTCCTCTATAGCTAGAGCTCATAAAGAAGAAAGACCGAGCTTTTCTTGCTGACAGAGTACTTTGGAAATCCATGTTTTGAGGTTTATATTTTTAATGTTACAACCCCATGAAAGTATATAGATAATTAGGACTTTTTTTTTACAGGGAAAGAATGGCAAGGGCGGGGGCAGATTGAGGGAGAGGTCCAGATTTCAGCCCGGCAACAGCAGTCTCTCAAAATTGGCACTGTGGTGGGCAGTTTCACTAATGTGATTTGTTTGATCTATTATAAAATCCTCTATACCAGTGTGTAGCTACCACCCACTTATATTTATTATGCAGTTTTATTTTTGCTTGGTAATAGTTTTCTTGTGTTTATTTTAAAAGGTCTACATTTTGTGGTGACAGTCTCCCATTTTCCAAATTAACTGCTAGCAGATGTTGCTGCGTGGTGTGAAGCACACACAGCAGCCTAAACTGCCAAGGTCTGGATGCTGGTTTAGGAAAAAAAAAAACCAAAAAAACTTTGTGTTATTCAAGCAAGTTTCAGGAGTGTCTTTAAAGTGCTTATGAAGAATCTTATTCAGAAAATAAATTACCATTGTTTTTATAGCTTTTAGATGGTTTTAGTGTTTGGAATTACTGCTGAAACCTAACAAGTCTGTGCCATGGTTTAAGAAATAAAATATCATTTGAGCAGTGTTATTTAGGAGAGGAGTAGCTGCTGGTACATTATACACAGGCAAATGCAGGTAGGTTGTACATAGAGCTACAACTGCCTAGTATCTTCCCTTATAAAATCCCTGGCACATGTCTGCTAAACATTAGCTTTTGGAGCTAAACGTTTCAGCGTGAGCAGGGCGCTTTGAGTAGGCTGTTTTTGAAACTGTTGCTGAAAATGAGATTGAGAATTGGGGCTTTGTGCTTTTCCCTTTGGCATAAGGTATTGCAGTTTGGCCGGGGAACTGTCCTGTTGCCGGGGGTGTGGGGTTTTTTTTGCTGCCATCTGTGGAATTTCACCCAGATTTGGACAAACCACGTATTTGTGAGAGGCTGAGCTTGCATGTGCTGCGGTGACCAACTGGGCAGGTAATTAACCTGCCTAGGCCATTTATACATCGTGCTGCAATTGTGCATCCAGGTCATGAGGCACGTTATGAGCACTCGCTGTTCTCCATGGGTAGGACAAGGTGGGGAAAGAAAGGTGTTCTAGGGCAGCAGGTAACTCGCTGCCTGATGTGTCGCTGGGTGCTCAGGAGGAGGGAGAAAGTTTTTATGAGCTCTTTGTGAGAGTGTTAGTTGGGATGGAGGCAGGTATGGTTGGTTCTGCGTTAGAGCAGGGAGATGGACATCTCTCCACCAGATGTCACTGGTACTTCACTGAAATAAGACTTGAAAAGCCTCTTCTGGTAGGTCGTTGAAGGGATGAGGTACAGGTGTGGTCATCCCTGTGCTGGCACCCTTCTCGGGGCCATTCCTACCGCCTCTCCATCCACATCCCATGTTGTCCCTGGGCTTGTGTGGGGTGGCTGACCCCTCACACCTGGTTAAGAACATAAGACGAGGCCACGTTGCATGTTAAGGTTTCGAAGAGCCTGTGAGTGGGTACAGTAACACTTTTGGGATTAGCACCCTGCAAACGGCGAAACTGGGGCAAATACCTCTCTTCCTGGGAAAGTATTTCAATGGTGCTCGGTTTACTAGGATTGCCAAGGATTTAATTTTCTCATTTTCCAAATGCAACGGCTAATTCTGTGTTTTACTTTGAGATAAAACCCCGTGCTGATAAGGAATATGCAGACTTGTGTATGCTTTTTCCCTTTTAAAAAACACCATTAAAGAGGACATGAATGTCCAATAATCTTGTTAAAGAAGGGTTATCACAAAGATGGCAGATAAACAGAAGCTGGTCTTCACCAGTGCTTTTAATGCATAAGTTGGACAAATTATATCTGCTTTATTTCACTTGACCTACTAGAGGTCCCTCCAGTTAAATCACCTGTAGTTGGCCTACAGTTGACCTTTTGTTGACTTATTTAATCATCCGCTTAGTTTTCAGAACAGGTTATGAGCATTCAGACTTAAATTAGGCCTTGAAAAGGTCCTGTCACTAGGTAGTGAGGCTCATACCTGATAATCTGCCCGTCACATAATATGAACACAGATGACAATCACTTAACTCTTTTATGTCATGATATAAGGTTGAAATTGCCTAAAATGAGGAAGAAAGCTATTATTTAATCAATGGAATTGCGTCAATTGAGTAAAATTTGTCTCTAGTGTAAACAACTGGAATGTCTTTGCGCTCTCTGAAAACAAGACTAAATTACTTGCAGATCTTGCAGATAGAAAAACATAGGAAGTAGACTTGTAGCCTGACACATACAGGGTTTTGGAGTATGCATTTAAAATAATTATCCAGATTAGACTGGATTACTTAATACATTTTTTGTATCGTGTATGCACTTTTATTTTTGAAACAATAAAAGGCATACTAGTCTTTTTTTTTTCTTTTTATAATCATGTTTGATTATTTGCGAAATTCCTTAGAACAATGTGGGATTATTACCAATAAATGTGCTAGCTAAATAAGAAAATGTCAAACACCAGTTTTAACTTTTGAAGGTGAGTTGGCGACCAGTCATGAGTGTGTCCCAGGACAGAGAGCTGTTTGGTACATGTATGTATTAGAGATGATGTGAAAGAATGAACTTTGATTAAAAAAAAAAGCTAAAAAAAGATTTTCAGCTTGTTCCTTGTAGTCCCACACATATATAAATAGCTGAACACAGTGAAGAATTTAGTAACTCCTAGATTCATGCATTTACCCAATTACCCAGTTTTTACTACTACGAACACTCAATATTTAGTGGCTATGTCCCGAAGAACAATCTTTATGTGGAAAATACAGAAGCTGTGTGAGCTATCGGGATATCAGTCTGCAGGTATTTTAAATATCTTACCCACAGGTCCAATAGAAGAAAATGTTTGTTAAATATGTAAGTTTCTAATCTATAAACAGTATAATTTTGTACTTGCTAAAGTAAGATTTGTAACTGACCTCAAGTGAGCACCTGGAGTAAGATCAATCATGCGCTTGACCTAATGCCTCTGGAATGCAAGATATGCCTATGTAAGTCTTTCTCACTGGTTTAAAAACTGGGATTGCTCCACAGAGAAGTTTGAGGGACTAAGCTAGTCTGGAAACCAGGTTTGGTGTTTTTTTTTTTTTAA
>NW_010266615.1:2590-5713 GCF_000690775.1 Eurypyga helias | reverse complement strand
AACGGCCGGGTGAGGGAGCCCCCGGCTCTGTCCCCAGTGCCTCCTGCATCGCACCCAGCAAAAGAAGCCACCCCCGAGTTCATGCATAAAAGATCAATGGAAATGGTTGGTAACCTCCAAATATTGTTGAGCTTAATTAAGCCTTAAGGACTGTGTGAAGCGCCAGCAGAGCCGCTCGTTAGCGCGGTGACTGTGCTAACAGTGACTGCAGCCTGAGCTCCAGGATATGTTGGTTCTTGTAAATCGTGGCCTCGTGGTTGTTGTTACAAGCCCCCAGCCCCTCCCGGGGCCCTCCTCAGGACCCCATTTTCCACTTCTGTGCAACAGGGAGCCCCTAGAAACTCTCCTTTTGGGGGGCAGCATCCTGCCACAGGACCCACAGGCTTCAGCGAGGTCTCCCCCAACACTCATGGGGCATGTAAAGAACAGGTTCCTTTCTGAAGCGACCACGGTCTCCCCCTCTTGCTGTTAAGTGTGGCCAAAACACTGCCAAGAAGCTGAAGAGACAGTCAGACGTGTTTCTCGGGCTTGTCCTGTCTCCCTGTTGCCCTTCAACCACCAACAGCATGGAAGAGACCCTAGTGAATTTATGGAGATAAAGCACCTCTGATGCAAACACTTTTTTGCCTTGTTTTTCAGGCTGCATTTGCCAAAATGGGCAATCCCTGTTCAGCTGTGCTGGGTTTCGTTGGGATAGTGTTCATTTTCCTCACAGCGACTAATCTGAGGCCGTGTTTTGGTTGTGCTGAGCAGATTATTGATAACACACTAATGTTTCCAGTTGTTGCTGAGGAATGTTTATATGGAGTCAAGGACTTCTGCAGTTTCTGATACTGCGTCTGGGTTCCCGGCTTCTCTACAAGAAGGGAGAGGACACAGCCCGGACAGCTGACCCCAACGGACCAAAGGGGCATTTCATTCTGTAAAACATCGTGCTCAGTATATATGTTGAGGGGGGGTGGGCCAGGGGTGTCTCTCTGATGCTGTATCTCTGGCTCTCGGTGCTCGGGACCTGGCTGGGCATTGGTCAGTGGGTGGTGAGCAGCTGAATAATTTGTTTTCTTTCCCATTATTTTCATTACATAATAGCAGTAGTAGTACTTTTTTCATTACATAGTAGTAGTAGTAATATTAGCATTATTAGTAAACTGTTCTTATCTCAATCCATGAGTTTTCTTGCCTTTTCTTCTGATTCTTCTCCCATCCCACTGGGGAGGGGGGAGGTGAGCGAGCGGCTGTGTGGTACTTCATTGCTAGCCGAGGTTAAAGCACCACAGTCCCTTTTGGTGCCCAACGTGGGGCTTAGAGGTGGAGATAATGACAGATCTGACTGCTGTGTGGTAGAACAGAACTGTTAGAAGTATTCTTTACAGTGATTGGGTGGTGGCTGGTCAGAATCTTGACTTCTTCGCTCTTAGAGTTGTTAGGAGAACTGTGGGAGCTACTGCCCTGGGTGTTCCTTGCTGTGCTGGTGTGGGAGCCTGGTGAAAGGTCTTGTCCGGCCGGGCGGTGTACCAGTGGTGGTGGGAAGAAGCTGGTGTCTGTATTCAGCATGGTCATCACCTCCATACTTCGGGTGACATCTCCTGGAGACTTAACAATTACACCTCTCACCTTTTCTCCTCAGGGAGCCAACATGTGGAGGAGAAATTGTCCCACGTTTCCCTTTCCTACCAGGCCTTTGATAACCGTGTACAGGTATTTTGGACATTTTCCATATTCTTGAATTACCCTGTTGCTAGGGATAAGCATGCTCCCACCTGTTCTCCAGCTCTTGCTCAAGTTTGAACAACTATTTCAAAATACTACCCCATCTGCCACCGGTGCTGGCGGCGAATGCGGGCACTGTGGCCACCCGAACCCCCGCAGCAGGCGCTGAGGCTACCTGAACCCCCACAATGCGTGAGGCGGCTACTCCAACCCCTGCAACGGGTAGTGCAGCTACTCCAACCCCCACAACGGGCACTGAAACTATTGTAATGCCATTGACGTGGTATTTGGCTACTCCAACCCCAGCGACAGGCAGTGCCGCTCCTCAGATCCTGGTAGCGAGGGAAGCAGCTGAATCAGAGAATCCACCAGTGGCAGTCTCGGTTGCCCCAGTACAGAACAAGAAGCGGACACGAAAATCAGCCTGTCTAGTAAAGGAGGAGGTGGCAGGGTCATCACAAGAACCAGAGGAAGAGGTGGAAGTAGAGGTAACCCTCCTGTTCTTTATCCCTGGGTGAGCTACTGGATATGCTAAAAGATTCCGGCCACCATCCAGGGGAGTGTATTATTGGCTGGCTGCTCCGCTGCTGGGATAACGGGGCCGGCTGCATGGAGTTAGAGGGCAGAGAAGCCAAGCAGCTGGGGTCACTGGCTGGAGAAGGGGGCACCGACAAAGCGCTTGGAAGGACACAAAATGTAAGCCTCTCCAGACGACTCCTGCCCTCTTCGGAGTACCTGAGGGAATCAGCTGTGCTAGAGATAGTTTATCATGACCTGAACCATGCACAGGCACCCACAGATCCAGATGAAGTTCGATACACACGACCCCTGTGGAAATTAATGTGAGTGCACCATCCTCATATGCCCGTGTGTTGGCAATAATGGCCTGGAAAGAATCATAGAATCATGGAATGGTTTGGGTGGGAAGAGACCTTAAAGATCATCCAGTTCCAACCCCCCTGCCATGGGCAGGGACACCTTCCATAGCCCAGGGTGCTCCAAGACTCATCCAGCCTGGCCTTGGACACTCCCAGGGATGGGGCATCCACAGCTTCTCTGGGCAACCTGTCCCAGTGCTCCCACCCTCTGCGGGAAGAATTCCTTCCCCATGTCCCATCTCCATCTCCCTCTTTCTGTTCAAACCCGTCCCCCCTTGTCCTGTCACTCCCTGCCCTTGGGAAAAGAGCTTTTAGATCATCCAGTCCAACCCTTAACACAGCACTGCCCAGCCCACCATGGTCCAACCATGTCATAGAATCATGGAATGGTTTGGGCTGGAAGGGACCTTAAAGCCCACCCAATCCCACCCCCTGCCGTGGGCAGGGACACCTTCCATAGCCCAGGTTGCTCCAAGCCTCATCCAGCCTGGCCTTGGACACTTCCAGGGATGGGGCATCCACAGCTTCTCTGGGC
>NW_010266615.1:0-2553 GCF_000690775.1 Eurypyga helias | reverse complement strand
ATCTAATCTAAACCTCCCTGATTTCAATTTGTACCCATTACCCCTTGTCCTGTCACTACAGGCTCTTGTAAAAAGTCCCCCCTCAGCTTCCTTGTAGCCCCCCCAGGCACTGGAAGGCTGCAATGAGGTCTCCCAGAGCCCCGGAGGATGAGGCACCCACAGTGGATGAGCTGGTTTGCCAACCCCAGGAATACAAAGAGCATTTCTCTTCCCCTCTACGGGCCTTGGTCTCAGCTGCGTCGAAACTGTCCAGGATTCAAGCAGTTCAGCGATGTCCTGCTCCCCACTCCTGCGAGCCAGTGTCTCAGCTAGCAGGACTAAGCGTTACTCTGCTCAAAGACTGGGATATGGAAGGTATCCACCATGGAGTTCCGTGTGGATTTACCTGCGTGACCACGGAGGAGGCACAAGGAGGTGGGATGGAAAACCTGCACTGCTCCTGGAGGAACGAGTATGTGTATTGGAAGAAGTTTTTGGGAAAGGGAAGAAGATCATCCAAATCCTCCTGAAAGCCATTTTTGCCCCAGAGCAAAGTTAGGTCAAGGGACCTGCACAGGAGATCCATTTCTTCATAGAATCATAAAATCACAGTGTGGTTTGGGTTGGAAGGGACCTTAAAGATCATCCAGTTCCAACCCCCCTGCCATGGGCAGGGACACCTTCCACTAGACCAGGTTGCTCCAAGCCTCATCCAGCCTGGCCTTGAAGACATCCAGGGATGGGGCATCCACAGCTTCTCTGGGCAACCTGTTCCAGTGCCTCACCACCCATTCTTAGGAATGAAATGGCAATAAGGATGTCACCAGATCCTGATGGACATGATCAACAAAATCACCGCCATGTCCCCACCAAGGAGCAAAAGGAAACACAAGCTTTCCTAGGCGTCGTGGGTTTCTGGTGGATGCATATTCTAAATTACAGCCAAACTTTAAGCTCTCTCTACAAAGTGACTCGTAAGAGAAACGATTTTGGATGGGGAGCAGCGACAAGCCTGTGAAGAGATCAGGCAGGAGATGGTGCATGCAGTAGGCCTCAGACCAGGCCGGCCAGGGCCTGAGGTAAAGGATGTGCATCTACATCGACTTAAAAACATTGTGGGGTTAAAGGAGAAGAGTGAGGTTTGTTGTGGTAATCTTTAATGAATTTGGGATGAGTTACAGGGCCAAAATACTGTTACAAAAATCTGTTGCAGGAGTCGCCTGCTGGAGACGGATCTGCCAGCAGAAGGTGCAGTCGGAGGTCTGGATCAGAGAAGGTATGACGCCATCCGGTAGTTCTATGCGTAAAGTCTTGATTAAAATAATATATATGGATGGCAGTGAAAGGGCCACAATAAAGATACCCCTTAAGGTGTAAAATCCTCCCTTTTTTGTGATTATGATGAACTTTCTGGCTGTGTTTTGGCCAGAGCTGAGGGCACAATTCTCTTTTTCAAGCTCATTTTCAGGCGTCTCAATCAACAATGTCATTGTTCTCTTCCCTATTTAAGTGAACTCATGAATAATGTACCGGCTGCCTGATGAATATGCATGTTGGCTGGTGTGCCTGGGAGGGCTTCATCAATAATTCATGCCGAGAAAACGTTCTTCACCTTGCAACTGTACAGGAAGCGTAAAAAACCATATTTACCCTTTAAAGTGGATGAGAAGATAACTTGAAACCTGCCCCTGGAAACACGGAGTGAGGTGGGGTGTAGTTAAGTGAGGGGAGAGCACCCAGGGAAGGTGATTTCTGGGGGACTGAGCCCAGGTTTTCACAAACCCAACCCCGCAAAGTCCCAGAGCCCCCTGGAACCGCTCAGGGTTGAGCCTGTTCAGCAGCTCCTGCTTTATTCTAACAAACGAGCCTTTTTCCATGCTCCTTCATGGAAAACTTCCTTGCAGAGGAAGAGTGGAAATGCTCTGTGAGGTGGGAGAGGCAAGGGGAAAGCGTTGCCGTTTGGTGTAGCTGGGCTTTTCAGGAGGCACCTGCCTCCAAATCCCTTGAGATTGTTTTTATTTGTATTTTTATCACCGATTACCTCCTTTAAGGGCCTCTTGGGACTGCAGGAGGGGGAAAAAAATACTCCAGTAAACATCAAAAGCTCTGAAAAATCAGCTCGTGAGTCGTCTTACGCTGTGCGGCCCCGAAATGGAAACCTGGAAAAGTAGACGGAGTTTCTGGCTGCGTGCCAGCGGACATTGCTTCCCACGCCGGGCGCTTCTGAAAGGCGAAGGGGGACGGTCTGCAAAGAGCCCGGCTGGCCGTCGGCGCTGTGCCCGTAACACGCAAAAACCCGCCTGCCCGGCCGAGTCTGTTTCTGGGTGAGCGAAGGGCCCACGCTGAAAGTCTTTATTTGCACAACCCGGGGTGATTTAGCCCTGCTTAGAAGCTGGAGCTGGCTGGGATAATACCCCTGGTTTGGTACTTAAAATAGCAAAAGTTAAACAGTAAGAAAATGAAATAGCAGTAAAAATTCAGCTGGTGTCAGTGGTCTTAACAGCAGATGTGTGTTTGTGAAACTTATGTGAGCAATTGGAGGCAAGAGGTACTTAGAGAATCATGGAATGGTTT
>NW_010266614.1:0-3638 GCF_000690775.1 Eurypyga helias | reverse complement strand
GTAGTCCAGGGACATCCTGTCTTCTTCTGGGCTCCGTTAGCCCTGCGGACTTGCATGCAGTCTACAGTGTAAACTCTATAGATATTTTAGGAAAGTTCCCACAGTTTCAGGCTATAATTAGTACAATAGTCAGGGACTGCGAATTTCTTAATACCTGGGCTGCCCACAGTCCCTGGGCTGCTGCCCTCCCCCCCAAGCCCTCTGCCATGGAAGCACTGCCCCGAGACCTCCGGGGGCTTTGGGTGCCCATCGCCCACACCCGTGGGCACAGGATGTCTGCCCGTGGCTCCCCCCAGCCCCCGCGGTGCCCAGGCCTGACGCTGCCCTTGCAGGAAGATGCTGCGGCTGTGTGGGGAGGCAGAGGACAAGCTGGCTCAGGAGCTCATCCACTTCGAGCTGCAGGTGGAGAGGGACGTCATCGAGCCCCTCTTCGTGCTGGCTGAGGTGAGTGGCGGCTGGGGACGTCCTCAGGTCAGGGTGTCACCATGCTGGGGACTTGCATCTGACACAAGCTGGGAGGAAAGCAGGGTTTTACTGCTTCAGTGGCATATTTTGTTTCTGGCCTCTGCAAGAGACCTTCTCTCTCCTTTGAGATGTTTGCTAATTGCTTTAATTGCTGGGCAATATCGGCACATTCAGCTGGGCTGGCAGCTGGGGCAGTGGTCCTGCAGGCTCCTTCACCCGCTCTCACTGCTCTTGCTTTTTTCTGCCTTTCCTGAAGGCAGGGGCATTAACACTCATTTCTGACCCATTTTTTTCCAAGCTCCAGACACATACCATTGTTATTTGGGGTTTTTTTTCCTTCTCCTTTCCCCTCTCTTGCCAGCTTTAATTTTCAGTTTTACACAATGCTTTTTCCCCCAGTTTTACATTTAGCAAAGTGTCCTGAGCTTGCTTCTGGTTTTATCTTCCCCAGCAGAAACAAGACCTTTATGTCTGCTGGTGTCCGGGGCTTTCAGCTCTTACCAAATCCTTTGGCAAACACAGCCCATGCATGGGAGGCTTCGCAGTGCCACCCCCAAAAGCCCTTTCCCTGCCTTCATCCAGCTCTCCGTTGCAGGAGGCTTTGATCCCCCAAGGATGCTCCTCTCAGGGATGTGGGTTCTGCAGTCGGTGCTGTTGGGGGGGTGACACAGCCTGGGTGGGGACATGGAGGAGGGACAAGCTGTGCCACCTCCCTAATGATGTTAAATAAGGAGCTGCATCCTCATCAGCCCAGCTTGCACCAACCCAAACTCCAGCATCACAGTCAGGCCTGACCTACCCCGGACACCTCTCCGGGGTTGTTTATCTCCTCCCGTTCCTGTGCATTGGTGCAGGTGGAAATCCCAAATATCCAAAAGCAGAGGAAGCACTTGGCGAAGCTCGTGCTGGACATGGACTCCTCCAGGACACGGTAGGAAGTGGCTTCAAAGCTACTTTATGAAAAATAAAAATTCCCAAGGATGGGCAGCACTGGGGAGGGCATGTCCTGAGCCCTGGTACCGCAGCTCCCTTGGGACAATAAGTCTTGGCCGTGTCACCGTGGGCCTTGAAGTCAAGCTCTGCAACAAGCCAAGGTTTCTACTCTTGTCTGCAGAACCCATAGATCCCTTTTCCTTGCCTGCCCCTCTGCAGAAAAGAGTACTTTTTTCTGGCACAAATCTTTTTTTTTTTTCTCTTTTCCCTATCTTGGTGAGCTCTTACGTGATGGCAGAGTCAGGTGCTCCTGCCACTGTAGAGTAGCACTGAGGTGGAGCTGGGATGACGCATCGGATCGTCCTGTGTCCCAGATGCTGTGGTGGGACATGGGAGGATGCGCTTTGCGTTTTGCCTGGGGCCGTTGAGTTGGCCAAGCCCCACACATCGTGACATGCCTTGGGAGAGGTTTGGGAGGTGTCTGTAGTCCCCAGGATCATGTCTGGGCTCTCCCATCACCTACCTCTCTCCTCCTGCCTGGATGAGGCTCATTCTCCTACTGAAAATATTTGATTGGAGCCTATTGCATGTAGCCAGTTGCAGGGTCTGGGGATCTTTAGGGTTGGAAGTGGATGCGGCATCCCAGCCTGGGTCGGGACCATCTCTGTGGTGCTCAGCCCTGGGGACCATGCTGGGCTTGGCTGAGGGGGGTCCCTGAGCTGCCCTCCAAGTCTGCTGGGGTCCAGCCACCACTCTGCATGGGTCCCTGTCCCTCCCTGTGACAGCTCTGCCCTCTCCACAGGTGGCAGCAGTCCGTGAAGTCCTCGGGTTTGGCCAGCAACCTGCAGCCCTCGGGCGCCAAAGCCGACGCTCTCAGGGAGGAGATGGAGGAGGCAGCCAACAGAGTGGAGATTTGCAGGGTACCCGAGGGCCCTGGGGAATTCGCTCCTTGCCAGGGTGGGGGGACCTTGGCATCCTGGACACTGCAGAAAACCTGCAGCCTCTCCTCTTACACTGTTCTTTGCCCTTTTCTTACCCTATTGCCCATGATGAACCCTCCTCTGGCTGGTCACCGTGCCCAAACACAGCCTGGTGACTTTGGGTGATGCTCACCAGCCAAGCAGGATGTTCCTGATTTCTCTGTCCTCATCCTCCATGTCACACTGGAGCCAGAGTATCCTATTCCCATGGGACCCATCCTGGCAGGAGCTGGTGAGTTCAGCACCAAGGATGCCCAGCTCTGGCAGAGACCTGCGGGGAGCGCTGGCATGTGCAAACCCACACGCGCAACCCAGCCACGTCACCCCCAGGAGCACAACCCACCCAGCTGGTCATGTTGGGTGGGAAAAGTGTCCGAGCAAGGGGTGACACACCTTCATCGCAGGCTGTGGGATTCAGCAATAACCCACAGGCAATTTTTTGTGGTTTTAAATTCCCCTAGGGCAGAAAATGCAAAGGGCTGGGCAAACCTGGTGCTCAAGGTTTTGGGTAGGTTTTGGGCAGAGATGGAGGTGGGGGTGGGTCTCAAATCCTGGCTCTTTTCTCCAGGGGCACAGCCAGAACACATGTAGACTTTAAAACCCAGTCCCAAACTCATGCTGTCTCCCCCCATCTTAGAGCATCACACGTGCCCAGCAAATCCCAGTAAACCAGCTGGGCCAGGAGCAGCTCCCCCGTATATCCACCATGGATGTTGCAACCGGAACGTGCTCTCAGTGCATGTCCTGATGGTTTTCCTCCAGTTGAGTTATCCAAGGGGATTCTCAGAAAGGAGCAGTTTGCAAGTGGCAAAGTCTGTTTTGCAAGCCCGAGGACAGCGACGTGTCCTGGTGCCCAGGGGCTCGTTGCAGTTTGGAGTAAGAAGCACCTGATGCCCCATCTGCCTGGTCCTTACTGAGCATTTGGGGTGCTACCTGTGGCAGCTGAGCTGAACATGCTTCTTCACTGTGTAGCAATTAGCCCTGTGATTAATGAGCCACTCACAATGCAGCAAGGAGCAGGGATGAGCAAACTTGGGGGTTAATTTGTGCTGTTCAGCCCACTGGGATGTGCAGCCTTTGGCTGACAGGTTGTTTCCAAGTAACTCTCATTTCCAGAGAGCTCGTTGCAAGGCGCTGGCTAATTGTGGGCTCTGGGAGGGGTGGAGGGGTGAGAGTGGAGCTGTTTGCACAGCAGCAAAAAGCAAACCCCTGCGGTGCTGCTCTGTATTAGAATGTTGGAATGGTTTGGGTTGGAAGGGA
>NW_010266613.1:401-5190 GCF_000690775.1 Eurypyga helias | reverse complement strand
ATTCTATGATTCTATGAATACAGACCCTTGGAAGAGCAGGGCAAAGGGACAGGTACCGGGGTCTGTTTTGCTCCCTCATGCTCACTCACGGACATGGCAGCGGCGGCACTGACCCCGCGTAACCCGGGGGCCAGAACAGGAGCGTGGGTGAGTGGTAACCGAATGAGCAGGAGGACATGCTGTTCCCTGCGAGTGTTCCCTGCGAGCTGCCTTTGTACATTCGGGCTTTGTGTTGTCTAGCTGGGAGGGTGGGGTTGGAGTTACAGAGGTGGGTGCAGAGGCAGGTTCTCCTGGTGTTTAACTGTTGCTTCCCCCCCCATGGTAAAAGTTGTGAAACAGGCAGGAAAATCCAGGTTCCCAAGTGGGACAGAGAGAAAGGACAAACCCCACAGTGGGTTAATGGCAGGTGGAGGAGGAGGTGGGAGTAGGGCTGGCAGGAGCAGGAGTGTTGCTGCGTCCTCAGCACTGAGGAGAAACAGCATCAGCAGATTCCTCGGATTCTCTCTCAGTGAGTGGAGGGTTCTGTTTGGGGTTGGTGGGGGTTGTTTTTCCAACACCCTTTGTCTCCCCACCTCTAGTCACCGTCAGGTGCCTGAAACCGTGGCTGAGCTCCTCTTCAGCCCTGGTGTGTGGTTTCCTTTGCAGGTGGTTGGGGTTTCTGCCGTGCTGGGCACGGGGCTGGATGACTTCTTTGTGCAGCTCTCTCAGGCTGCGGATGAGTACGAGAGGTAAGCGGTGACCACGGAGCCAGATGGCCAGCAGTCGTCCAACCCACTGACCCGTGAGCCCTCCCTTGGCTTGAAGGACCTTCCGCAGCCAGGGTAGTCCGGGGATTCGCAGGAGAGTAGTGTAAGACGCAGCCTGAAAAGCAGCTGCCAAAAGGAACTGTTCAGGGGTGGAGGATTTGCTCCTGCATCTCTGGAAACATTCAAGGTCAGGTTGGATGGGGCTCTGAGCAACCTGATCCAGTTGAAGGTGTCTGCTCATTGCAGGGGGATTGGACCTGACAGTCTTTGAAGGTCCCTTCCCACCAAAACCGTTCCATGACTCTTGGGCGTATCCACATCCGCTTCATCCCTGTTTTGTTACAGAAACCTTTTCGAGGGCCCAAGGCAGCAGGCTAGTTTGGAAGCATGTGGCAGCTTATGTGAGACCCTGTCAAATGCCCTCGGGAGGCACAAGGGGGGGCAGAGCTGTTCGTGCCTGTGCCTGGGGGACAGCGATGGACCCGCCCCCCGGTGTGGCCGTGGATGGCCGCCTCGGCTGAGCCGTGGTGGTTGGTGCCCGCAGGGCAGCGTGAGCCCTGTGCCCTGTGGGGAGTGGACACGGACTGCAGCCGGCAGCCTCAGAATCCAGCTGTGGGCCTTTCTGACCTGCCCCCCAAACATGAGGGCCTGGAGGGAGCAGTTGGGATATAAACTGCCCCGTAGTAACTCGTGGTAGTTGAAGCTGATCACGCTCCGTATCTTTCAGGGAGTATCGTCCGGAATATGAGCGCCTGAGGAGAACGCTGGTAGGTGTTTCAGCTCTTGCATGCCTGGTGGTGTGTCTTGGGGTCACTTTTATGCCTTTACGCTGGGGGTCTGCAGCTGATGTACTGATCCTCCTCCGTGTGGGAAACCCCCTGGCCCCAAACTCAGCATCTCCTTTTCCATCCATTTGGTGGGCGTGTCCTCATGGGTGTGAAGGCGGTTTGTAACTCAGAAGCTGCTCAGGGTTGTAGTGCTGCCAGTTTTTTTGGGCAAACTGCAAGAAAACCACAGGGAAGGTTTTTGTATCTCCCTTCCAAAGGGTAAGATGCTGGTAAAATGAACTTCCTGGAGTGGTTTGGCGAGAAGGTCCCCGCACACCAGCGACAGGCTCACCCTGACCTCTGGCTGTCCAAAGGGTCCTGTGGGCACAGCTCTGCTGGGTTTGGCTCCTGATGCTGCTGAACGTGGTGTTGAGGCTGATGGCGCTGGAGACCACTTTCCGTGGCTCCCCCACAGTTCTGGGAGCTCGGCGGTACCATAAGGCAGCTGGCTGGAGCGCCGAGCTCAGAGCGCCAGTCTGGGGCGAGTGAGCTCCTGCTGCTGCCAGTGTGTGCTCAGAATCCATATCACTCTATACCCACAGGAGAAAGCTCAGGATGCGCAGAAGAGGGAGCAGCTGGAGCACTTGCGGAAGGACATGGGCAGCATGTGCGTGCAGGGCGACGCACTGGCAGGTACCGCATGGGGAAGGATGCACTTACCACAGGGGTTGTCTGGAGACTCTGCCTCCAGAAGTCCCATCGCGCTTTTCTGCCCTCCCAGCAAGAGCGGGAACGCAGCTTTGTGTCAGTCGGGGGGAGAGAGCCTGGAGTCCCCGTGGGCTCAGCCAGAGCCGGCTCTTCTGCGTGTCAGTCGCTGGCGTTAGGAGAAGCCTGCTGCGTGGGTAGAGCAGCGGGTGTGTCAGAAGTGCTGAAATGGAAAAGGAGAAGCAGCGTACGGGAAGGCTTGGGTGCCGGTTCGACCTTTGCCCTGTACGAGGCTGAGGGTGGGCCTGCTGCAGCGCGATCTGTGTCTCGAATCCAGAAGCTGGTTTCTGTCCCGTCGGAGTAGGTGTGGTTTGCTGAGTGTGTGGGCAGATGAAGTTGTCAGAGCATGAGCTGGCTCCTTAGTGGGTTGGTGTGTATTTGACACTGTCCCACTGGACATCCTTGTCTCTAAATGGGACAGCCTTGTGTTGGACAGATGGAGCACTTGGCGGATAAGGAACCGGCTGGATGGGCGCAGTCAGGGTGGTGCCCAACGGCTCCATGTCCGAGTGGAGAGCAGCACCGAGCGGCATTCTGCAGGGATCGGGTTTGGGACCGGTGCTGTTGAGCATCTTTGTCAGTGACAGGGACGGTGGGGTCAAGGGCACCCTCAGCCAGTTTGACTTGACACCAAGCTGTGTGCTTCAGGGACACGCTGGGGGGAGAATGGATTGCAAACAGCCGTGAGAAGGACCTGGGGGGCTGGTGGATGGCACTGGGACAGGTTGCCCAGAGAAGCTGTGGATGCCCCATCCCTGGAAGTGTCCAAGGCCAGGCTGGAGGAGGCTTGGAGCAACCTGGTCTAGTGGAAGGTGTCCCTGCCCATGGCAAGGGGTGGCACTGGAGCGGCTTTAAGGTCCCTCCCAACCCAAACCATTTGGCGATTTTGTGACAGCCATTTCTGTTCCATTCCAGGCTCTGATGACATGTCTGCAATGGGCCCCTCCGAGCTGATCCTGACACGAGGAATTCTTGAAGAAGAAGAGGAGAGGGAGAGCGATACTGATGACATCGACCATGAAGGTAAGGGAAGGAGGGCTCTGATCAGGTCTAGAAGCTGCCTGTCTCATCAGGGGAGTCTGTGTCTCACTAACTGCATTGGCTGTAGTGGGAGCCTGCAACCGCAGCAGACACTGGGTGCCCTGAATGCGGGTGTGTGAGCGTAGAAGCTCAGCTGCAGTGCTTCGTGCAGTGGTAGCGCTCAATTCTTTGTCGAAGTTCAATTGTAAGTTGTCTGTTCGAGTGATCAGTTGTAGTGGGTGCATGACATGCAGGAACCAGACTGCGTGCTGCGCCTGGACATCGGCCACCTCCAGGCCTGGTTAACAGGCAGCGTGGTTCATCTTCCTTTCTGTTCCCGGCTCTCTTCCATCTCCCTACGAATCCTGGTCCTGGAGCAACCTTCCAGGTTCTTACTGCGTGTGGTCTTTCTCCTGTACAGCTTGCAGACTTGACCCTTCCCTGTTCCACTGATGTGGAACATATTTGTTTGGGTTCACCTCTTGTGCCTTGTAATGCGCCTGAAAATCAGATAGGCTTTATTTGCTGCCCTGACCAGCTTCTGTTTGAGCAGAACAAGAGCTGAGCTAGTGCTGAACTGTGGATTTCCCCCCCGCAGTTACGGAGAAGAGTCACGAAGAACCTGCCTTCAGAAACTTTATGCAAGAGACACAGATGAAATACCAGCGAAGAAGGAACCCGAATGAATGAGGCTGTCAGACACAGAGGGTTTGGGATCCTGTCGGAATCCTGCTTGGGGAGTATTTCCGTGTAGTGGAGTGGAAAGCAAAGGAATAGCATAAAGAAGCTTGAACAGAACCATGCGTGAAGTCCGTGAACAGCCTCTGGTGTCCATGTGGCCTCTTCCTGCAGCAGCTCTTGGCCAAGTGTGGGGAGGGTCTTGTGTCCAGCCGACTGCAGTCTGGGTGTCTGCCATGGCACTCCCTGAAGCTGGAGGAACGAAACAGCAAGTTCCTTCTGCTCCAGACCCGTTCGAGGTGCATGTTGAGAGCTTGGGTTGAGCTCTGGCAGCGCTGCCGCATGCGGGAAGCGCATTCTGCTCAGCTGGTGCAGCCGGGACACCCACGAGATCTCTGCTGCAGGAAACTTGAGCGATCTGGTGTTTGGCATTTTGGGTTGAATTAAATATGTTTTAGGTACTCACAGATGTGTGATGGTAACAGCAGGAGCAAAGGAGGGTCCCAGGAGGGAAAGTAACCGAGTTGGGTGTGACTGCTGCGAACCGACCTGTGCGTGGCCGAGTCCGAATGCGCGTCAGTAGGTAACGGGAGCAGAGGGGTTCAGAGGGGGAGTGTTCGCATGGAACGTGCTTGAGGCCTCGGCGCTGGGAGGATGTTCGTGTTCCGCTCTGCTCTGCTCTCTGCTGCCACCGTCCAAATAAAGTTGGGTACTGCAGACGGCGAAGCGCACATGCGCAGTGCTGCGCTGGACCGTGCTCTCTGCTGCCACCGTGTGACTGAAGAGTGGTATTGCAGGGGGGAGACACGCATG
>NW_010266613.1:0-358 GCF_000690775.1 Eurypyga helias | reverse complement strand
ATAATGAAAAGTATGCTGGAAGGGCGGGGCGCATGCGCATTACAGCGCTGTCAGCTGCTCTCTGCTGCCACCGTGCGAAGCAAGTGTGGTACTGCATGGGGAGAACGCGCATGAGCAGTGCTGCGCTTTGTTTTCCTTTCTGCTGCCACCGTGTGACAAATGTTGGGTACAGCAGGCAGGGAGACGCACATGCGCATTGCTGGGCGTAGCCTTGCTCTCTGCTGCCACCGTGCGAATAAAACTGGGTACTGCAAGGGGAGACCGCTGCGCCCTGCCTTGCTCGCTGTTTTCGCGATCTGGAAGGGCCCTTAAAGATCCTTTAATTCCAACCCCCTTGGACACCTCCCAGTACCCCACG
>NW_010266612.1:0-14708 GCF_000690775.1 Eurypyga helias | reverse complement strand
CAAACCATTCCGTGATTCTGTGTTCACAAGAACATAAACATGGTGAAATGTAGCTGAATAAAAACACACAGCTTCTGAGATAATTGCCCTACACCACTGCATTTGGCCAAACAGTGGTTATTGAAGGAAAGAACTGAACTATTACACGAAGCATTTCAAAATAAAAGTGTCATATGTTGGAGGATGCTAGGAATATTCCGTGTTTACATTTAAAGGGTGAAGAACACTCCTTCAAATCATGATGATCTAATTCCCTAAGGAATACCATTTCTCAGTGGTATTTTTAAATCCTTTTTTTTAGTCACTTTATCCAACAATTTTAAAAAATTGACTTAATTACCATTGACCCAGAATTGCATACACTGCTCACAAAAAATTAGAGGAAGAAGACAGGACAACAGTGGTTGCTATGCTTTGTACCTGGAAACTCTTAAGAAAGCCAGAAATCTATGAAGCAAAGATAAACCCTAAAAGCAAGAAAATAAAGTGCCAAAGGAGAGCTTGCTTTGGTTCTGTGTGGCTACAGCATAACTCTGGGGTGCTTGGGTGGGTGGCCAGAGCAGCTGTCAGCCATAATCTACTCAAAATCTGGTTGTGGCAAATACTGCCGCACCACAGTCCCACATCTAGGATGTGATCCTTGTTTGCTTTTTGTAGAACAAAGATATATTTTAGTTGTACTGCAATAAATATTCCTAATGATAAAGAACCATAAGAGGTATACATATGCATATATTAATGTATAAAAAGATAATAGAAGTAATATGGGAACAAAGATAGCCTTGGTGCTCCCTGATGTGATCCCATTTGGAGAAATACTTGCTTTTTAGGAAGCATCAAAGCTAGGGATCCTTTACAGTGTCCACACAGAGGACACAGAGATGCAGAAAATCATGAGGCCCTTATGTTTTCTTCATCATCTTCCATCTGACTAAGAGTTACAAGCAGAGCAAAACAAAAACATTTTTCAACAATCTCAGCAAAACTTCTCTTAATGTGTAAGGAGCAGTTTACTTCTTATTTTATTCCACAGGAAGTTATTTTGACAAAGACGTGCTGATCCCACAATGTGATAGTAATAAACCTCCCTCATTTTGAAGGCAAATACACTGCTCATCAGTTAAGTATGTCAATGGCCAGCAATTAGCACCCTTCTCATTTAGCTACTATGATTACACCAATTCTTGTATTAGTGCTGCATTAACTGCAGCTTGCATCATTTTGATTCAGGATGTGTGGTGATTTAAAGCAGTAGCAGGGGATAGAGACTTCTCTTATTTTCATCACTGCTAGAAAAAATTCACTGTAACAACAGGTAAAGCAATCCAGCTTCCTGCCTGCTGTGTGTCGTGGGTTTCTATTTCTTCTTCCCACTCACTCCTTCTCTCTAATCAGTGTGATTCATGAGAGTATTTGTTGCTCTCTAAAAACGTAACTATATTTTTTTCTCATGAAATAAGGGATTCACTTCAGGGTGAGTAAATTCTGCTGAGTCAGCCTGGTCTTTTCTAGCATTTCAGTTAAAATTTTTAACACTGTAAAATCTATACAACCTTAGGTTGTATGGCTACTATGAGGGAGACAAAAATCTCCTATTTGGGACTTGGCAGAGCCCCCAGGAATTTGCTACCTCACCTCTATGTAAAAAACTGCTATGGATGAGTATGGTGAACCAAAGTATGCAATGAAGCCTATTTTTTCTGGGCTGTCCCCATTTGAGCGCACTATCAACCTAGCCTGAATGGATTATCCTCCTTATAAAACCCAATATTCCCCTCTCCACAGTGCAAAACTAACCCAAACTGGAAGCCACCTTCCATGTAAGCCCAGCTGAATAGTTGCAGTACATCTCATTCATTTAAGTTGTCAAGAGAACTTAAACCTTTGGGGAGGCACGTTTTTCATACTTTTGAATGTGTTTAAGCTGAAGGCCAGAGGCATGAGATGAGTCATCACAGATTAATGATATTCCACTGTAAGTGCTCCATTCACTCGGTAAAATGCCAGTGTCCTGCTGAGAATACCACAAAACCTCATAGCGTATTTTGGACTCAGGGTAAGCTGACCGATATGTCAAAGTACAGGTAACTAGAAACAAACTCCTTAGTAAATACCTAGCTCCAGAAATAGAAGATTGTGAGTTACTCTGGCTGTGTTTGAAATAAACTATAGATAATATTCAGGCAGATGAATGCTGTCTCCTGGTAGTGCAATAGGCTTTGGGTTTCACTATGCTTCAAATTTCCCTCTTCCCTGGAGTACTTGTACAGAGCTGATGGACAAGCAGTGATGTAGTCAAGGATAGGTACTGTTTACCCCTTCTACTCTTAGTAAGTACACTCTAATTTGGCCTCTCTAGAGAATGTTCCTCCTTCTGATGCCTACCTCGGAATGCTGAGCAGTTTACCCACTCTGTTAATTATTAGTCAATCACATTTGTCTACTTCTATAAACCAGGATACAAGGGATAGCAGGGGGAAAGGGAAGGAGGAAAAGGGGTGAAGGACAGTTCCATGTAAACACAAAATTTTGGATACCTTCTGTTTTTTCATTATCAGATATATAAGGTGTTGGGTCATTAATCAAAAAGTAAATCCTTACACTTTACAAAAAGCTAGATTTCAGCAGTTTGCAAAGTATATCTCTTTATTCCAACTGCATTACTAAACCAAGTATGTAATACCATAGGTAAAATTAACGTTATTCATTCATTACCAATATAGGCTAGTGTGCTGCGGATTTTCTTTGTTATCACGCAAAAAGGCAACACAGATGAAGAGTAAATGATGAACGGCATCAAAATGCAAACACCTAACATATGTAAGTACATAATTGGATGTATTCAATAGCCAGGTATAAATTCAGGTCACCAGCCCAAACTAGAAGCCCTGGCCTGAAGGGCAGATAAGCTCGACTCGAATTGTCTCTAATATTTTAAAAGACAGGCTTTTAAAATTTTTCATTTAAGTAGAGAAAACATTAAACACCCTTTTATTTTCTGCTTGTCAATTTATTAGAGTCCGGTCTGAGAGTAAAGTAGATTTATCTGGTTCAAAAAATCTTGCTTGGCTTTCTAAGCTATTGAAGTTTTCTTTAGCTTTGGTCCATACCCACACCAACCCAATGCCAGTGGAAAGTAATGTAGAGTGTCTGCAGCAGGGTTCAAGACAAGACTTCCAAAATAACCACATTTTGCTGTTACAAAATGCAAGTAAATGTGAACTCCAGGCCATACATCCACTTCAGGCACAACCATCTCCCAAATCCAGATCAACTGATAGGAAAAGATGCCATTTAAATGTACCAATTCAGTGGGTTTGAAGAGTACAAGGACAATTACATGCATAAATCTGCTGAGAGGCAGTGCACCTGTAATTGTAATGATGCAGGGTTTTTAAGAATTTGGAAAGTCAGTAAAATACTTGGATCCTTTACAGATAGTTTTTGCACTGAAGGAGTATCTTGTGTGCTACTGAAGTGCTTTTAATTAAATTTTGTATTTCACAGGAAGATCTAGGGCTAAGAAAAGAGCATAGTTAAGTGACTGAGATACTGCTTAGTATTTGAAGTCTGAAGGAAATGGTTTTTTGAAAATATAGTGCTTGCACATGCACATAATCCTGCAATACAACTCATCTGGTTAGTTCATTGTGAGATGACAATCAGGCATAAGTTGGAAGGAAGAAACTTGATGGGGCTTTCACAATATTTTTTTTAAGTGGAATAGAACTGCAGTCCCCAAAGCTAAGCAGGTGCAAGATCAGATCTGAAAGAAAACTCTGTGAAGGTCAAACAGGATGTGTTCTGAACACATGAAGACAAAGTACCTTAGTACAAAGCTGTAAAATAAATAGTTGTGGGGTTTGTTTAATTTGGGGTTTACATTTATAAATTAGGGCTATTCATTATTTATACAGATGAATCTCATTTGTCTTCTGCTTTTCATCAAGTGTTTTTCAGTTTGAAAGGGTCATTTGATTGCAATTCAGCCAAATGTTAGTGATAATTCACTACCTTTTTCTTTCATCCTCTCCTATTAATTAGAGCCAGAAGGCTCAAACTTTCAAATAATAATAAATCTTTATTCAAATAATTGGTAATAATCAAAGGCTCAGAGCTGTTACAGCAGTCAGTTAGAAACAAAGAACATTCTGTTTGTGAAATGAGAACTAATAAGTGAAAAATTAATTTTTCATCAACTTACGTATTTCCAAAAATGCAGGCCTTCATACAGCATACTGTTGGGAATCTCTTGTGTTGTTTCATTTGATAAATATTGCTAAAATTGGCATGCTTGTAATTAATTTATCCTAGTGCATAGAAATATGGGGAGAATAATTCACAAAGCGAAACTACATGCTGCAGGGTTGCTTTAAATCTTTTTTTCCCTCTATGAATTACATCAGATACATAGTTACATAAAACAGTATGGCACTTTTGGGGGCTCTTATGACCTGAAATGCTTGAGGAATTTTACAAATTTTAAGTAGAACTCCATGATTGTAAAGTCAGTCAATACTGGGCTATATGGGGATTCTTCTGATTTTATTCATGTATTTCACAGAACTTCTTGCAAGCCTCTTACATAAGAAAGAGAAGAATGTTGGTCCACTGTTGCTAAAATGAGTGAAACTTTTAAAATGGCATAAAAGCCTGTTGATAAACACCATTCTGTGGTTTTGGTTCTGGGGTCCCACCACAACTACTAATGGCTCTCTTGCAATTCCACTGGAAGAAAAAGTTAAAAATTGCAATTCCAGGCTGGAGCAGAGTGCAGCTAAGAAAAATATTTAGTCTTGTAGGATTAGTGTTGCTTACAGTGTAACTAACCTTGTCTGTAACCTCAGCATGTGTAATGCTAATTAATTTATAAGTTGATCTGCCTGTCTCTTTATCCCCTGATTAGTATGCTTTTTATACAGAAAACTGATCTGAGATAGGGAGAACTTACTCAAAAGGAACCAAAGCCAGTAAGAAAAGCAAATGGGGAAAAAGGAGAGTACAAATGTGTCTCCAGGAACCCAAGAGGAAACATTTATAAAAGGACAAAAACCACTGTCATCAAAATGCCAGGTAGTTCGGAGAAATAAAATGCCAGATTGATGTTGATGTGCTGAGGGTGATCATAAATGAATAAAAGCAGACTGACATCTTGTAGAGAGCAGGTCTACTCTTGATAAATTGACAAATACGTTCAAGAGAATATCAAGCTAGGTGCCATTTGGTGACAAGGAAAAGCAAGAGGAGGCAAACTATCTTCCCAGTTTCCTACACAACTCGGCATGCATTCTAACAACGGGCTTCCAGCTTCTTGCATCAGAAACAAAATAGACTTGAAGATGGATTTAGGAATTATTAGAGACATTGCCCTCTACTATCATATCTCATGTGAGTTGGAATGACCATAGCTTACTGTAAGGTTTAAGGTAAAACTGGAACTAAAATTTTGCCACTTTATTGTGGGTCTTTTCTATGCTATTTTTTTCGTATTACAACCCCTTATTTAGTTTTAATTGCTGCTGGGTGTTGAGAAGAGTTTTTAATTGTGCTGGGGGCTCTTTTTCCCTTAGCAGTTAGCAATAAGTTAGAACAGGGCCATGTGTACAAGCAGTTCAGATTTTTCATTCTGATGTCCCCTACCCTGCATTTGTCAATGTCTGAATTTCATCAACCATTATGCTGCCCATTTGTCTAGTTCTGTTTCCATGAAGTTCATCACAGCCTTCTCTTACAAAGACTTCTACTAAATAACTCTGTCATCTGCAAATCCTGCTGACCTCATTTTTTTGTTCTACTCCTCACTTCTGCCTTTCTAGATAATTAATGAATGTATTAAATACTAACTACAGTACAGATCCCTAGGACATACTAATATTAACTTCCTACTGTATTGAAAACTGACAGCCTAATGAATTAAATTGTCTATATAAGAATAACACTGTTGACAGTGAAAATCAGGATGACTAGTCATTTATCCCTAATCTGAAGAAAAGAAACCAACAAAACAACTAACCACTCAAAATGCAGCAAGTACAAGTACCTGCTATTTCCACTGGCTTCTATGGGACTTGTGAAAAAAACAGGCTACTTAAGGAAAAAATGAAACCAATTAAAAAAACAGGAAATATTACCTCTGTAGACCGGTTTCACTTGCTGTTTACAAAATCACTGAGCTATCAAACAGTACATTAAGCAGTTTCTCCCTTACGAAATTTTTAGAAGTTCCTTGGCTAGGATGTCCTTGGAACATCTGAACTAGATTGGGAATTTGATCCAGAGAGGACAAGGTGTAGAATTTATAGCTAATCAAGCCTAAAGCAAAAGATGAACAAAATGCCTTAAACTGATGACTGCTATAGCTATAATCATGCTGGCAGGCCATTCTTCCTTGTCAAAGTAATTTAGTTTATTTCTAGATATCAGAAGACTTCTCACATTTCTCTGACACTTTGATACAGCATCTGTAGCAGACATTTCTGTAAGCAAAAGATATATTTGCAACAAACATCATCAAGCCACACAAAAAGGCCAGTTACTTAGTGTTCTCCCACTATTAGAAAGACTAATGTACTAAAACTTACATGTGCTATAAACATCAGCTGCACATCTAGAATTATTTCTGAAACTATTATACTTCAGTATGTAGAAAAGTGTATAATTTATACAGCAGCTTTAAAATACTAATTAGTGTCTTCCAAGTAAAATTCCTGTTGTTTGAGCTTTGTACCAAAAGAGCTAGAAGAACAGTACAAAAATTACTAACGAATATTTGCATGCTCTTGAAATTAACCTCCTTCATTCATGATTATTTTGAGAGGTCAAATTTTATAGGCACAAATGTTCACTAAAACTATACAGGTGTAATGATGCATTATTAAATTATCAACGTTTTCATAACTTGTATTACTGAGCTTATAAGCCTTTTCATGGGAAGCCATAAAGTTCTCTGGGGTATATGCCTTCTCTTATTAAGGTTTTCAATATAGATTCTACTCAAAGCCAATTCCTTTACTTAGGTTAGAGGAAGGTTGTACAAAATGCCTGAAGACAGATCCAGGTTCCTATTGTGTTATGCTGAAGTTTAAAAAACAAAAATGGAGCAGTTTGCCTTTTAAGTCCTGTTGGAAGCTATCTGCATTATTAGGTATACACACACATTTTATCATCTGGATCGCCAACTTTAGCAACTAAGACAAGACAAATTAGAGGCCTAAACCTAAGTGAAGGTCATTATAACTAGACTAGACTATACTTTCCGTGGTCATGACAGAGTAGGGCAGCATTCCGTGTGTCCTAATTCTTCTCTGTATATCCACCGTAGCAATTTAGGTGTTCAGTGGAACATTAGGCCAGATGGTACAGTCAGAATTGCCGTACTCGGATCTGAACAGGAGATTTTAGCATGTGCAGCAACTGTGTGCAAGATTTTCCAGGGTCCAGCAAGAACTAATGCTACCGTCCTGTCTGAAGAAAGCCCTGGTCAGCTTCCAAATTTCACCCAAATCACACTTCCAGACATGATACAGGCCACCTGGGAAACCCAAACATACGCTAACCTGGGAAGGCGCTGTCTAACTTAAACAGGGATATTGAACGTTACGAATGGAATTTCCAGCATAATCTCAGATTTTTTTCAGGGGTTGTAGTTGCATGTCTGCAAAATGGTGATAATGGCCAGCTGTGAAAACACGTAACTAAATACCTGTGAAACATGCTGTACCAGTGGTAAAGTGGCAGTGTAAGATGCAGGACAGAAAGGGCAAAAGTGACAAGGAGGCTTGCATGTGATGAGGATGAGTCACAGTCAACATAGAAACAAATTCAAAAAATATACATGCATGCAGAGATGGCCACAAGCAGTAAAATTTAGATTTCTGTTTCAGACACAACAGAGCTTAGCTTGCTTTGCTAGCCTGGGCACGACTTTCCTCATGCAAGCTGTGTCTGTGTTGCTGGGACTAGACCCTGATTTGCCAAAATTCTGAAAGTATTTTTGAAAAACAAGAGACCTTCTACATCTCTGTCCAGAACCTCACTACCTGCAGTGAATTTTTCCAATTACACTGTATTTAACTTTTCATGTTAAAAATCCACAGTTGCAAATTCATATTGAACATAACTTTCTTTGCTTCATGAATGGTATCATTTTCAATGTTAAATATTCCATTCCCCAAGGTAACTTGACTGGTAAGTGGCCTACCTGGAAAAGTGGCTCTGAAAGGAATTAAGGAGACAAAACAGAAACCAGGTCACTTCAGTGCAATGTGTACATGATATGCTATATTCTGTTGAATACTGCAACACCTCCTGCTTTTCTACTAACATTCCACAGCAGTAAGTGAAATCTCCTTCGGAAGGATTCATTATACGCCTAACGTGTGTGAGGTTTCTTCAAGATCAGCAAGAGGTGCTAAATTTGTTGTACTTCTGTATACGTTAAAATGGAAAAAACAGTTTCTTTTTAATGGAAATTTGTAGTTTTACAGGTGAAAAGCATACTATATATTGGCAGCATATATGGAGACACACAGAGGAAGTCTGACAGTATTGCTGTGTAGGTACAGAAGCCTTCTAGATCACTGCCAGTGCTGAGGTAAGTGAGGTCAGCAGACTACTGCAGGAAGAGAATGGGAAAGCCAGAAAAGATGATGAAATCTTATAAATTTTCACACGTTGGTGTTCAAGGCATAAAAAATACAGAACAGTGTTAATGTTTGAAAAGACTCAGAATTATTGTACTTGATTGCCCACCATAATTCGCAACCAAGGAACCTTGAAAAGATCACAATTCACTTTCCTTAGTACTATTAACTAAGTCCTTAAACATATATTCACATGCCTATTTATAAATTGCATTAATTACTTTCAAGATTTAAGACTACTGTGTTTTCCTAAATTTCCCTCATGTATTTAAAGCAGAAACAAAGGTTGGGATTTTTGCTTCTTTGTGACTCGTCTCATCTTAGGAATTCTCATCACTCGTGCATTCATTCAGTTGTTCGGTGAATAGCTCATTAATATGATTTCTGTTTGTGTCTAAAGGCACATGGCACAAGCACTGTTATGTAACACTTTGAAAACAGCTATAAGTAACTGACTTTAATAACCATAAATTTACATTATAAAGGTAGATAAACTCTGAAAAGAAAAACATTAATTTTTATCTGATGTTACGGTTTCATAATCTCGGTGTTATCAGACTCATCCTGAATATTTTAGTAAGGTCTTGGGGTTTTACACCATCAGGGAAAGTCTTGCCTGGATTTATACAACAGGAACAGAGATTTAGAGAGAGCTATGTTTCTCTTTTGGGACCCTTACTTATCTAGTACACATACAAAAACTCAGTGACATCCCTAACAGATTACACCATGCAAAGAATGGCAGATATGGCCCTTAATTTACTGATTTTCTAAACACAAATGCTCCTTTCTGAGTAATCTGAAGAAAATCAACATTTATGGAATTTTTACATTTTCCTTCCTTATTACAATAAACTGGCTGCCATAATTGTGGAAATTTATTGAATTTACACCTACCTTTGGCCATGCCATATTCTCTTGGAAGGAAAATACTGGCAGTCATAACCAAAGAATTCAGTTTTATAGTTGCTATCAATCCATTATTATCTCCACAGAGAAACATCTGTAAGACTGAGAGGATGTTCTCCTAAAATCTTCAATAGGTGAATGAAGATACAGAAAGTCTAATACAGTAAACTGAACACGACAACTCTACTAGTAGAGAAAGTGCTAAAGAAACAATTGAAAAAGGAACGTTGTTTTATGTACTCTGGAAATCTACGATACCTATTTTGAAGTAATGAAGTGTAATGCCCCCTCTTGCAATTATCTCTGTAGGAAGGCAGGAGCAGCTGAGCAGGAACCTGATGCACAGACAGGAATCCATCCCATGCACTTCTGGTGGCAGGATCACTGCCTCAGTAATGAAGTTTGCCTGTCAAGCTCAACAGCTGTGTACACTTGAATGAACGCAACATCTTCCATGGAATTTTAAAATCATGGATGGTAATAACCGCATGCTGAAATACAATGAGCTGTGAACTACTGATTCCCATGAGCCTTTTGCTAGTACTAGGGGACACCAGTTGTAATCTTGTTCCTCCGTTGACTGGGTTTTTTTAGCACTTTCACATATTGGAGTACTTTAAATACTACTTCAATGTTTCTTCGGTAGAGATATTTTGCAAGCAAGATATTCTGCAGCTATGAGGATGGAACCAGGCAGCTAACTCTGCAGGAAAAGAGCAGAGCAGTGAAAGCTGTAGAGCTGATCAGCCAGGAGAAGTAGGTAAAGCACCATAATTAAAAGCACCATAATTAAAGCACCATATGTGCCATAATCAGGGACAGGTAAGACAGACATACAGGGGGCAGCTGAAGTGTTAGAAGGTGCAGCCTGGTAAGGAGGAAGGAAACTACCCACCTTTCCCAGCAATTTTTGTAGTATAGTTTGATTGTTCAGCTTAAACACAGACAGCATCAGACAACAAAAGGCCCATCACTCTTTTTCTCACCTTAAATTACCATTCCCAGACCTCTTTCTTTCTCCAAGTCTATTAACCTGCCCTTTTCATCTCCTGCTCAGCCTGGTGTAGGCAACTCCCCATCTCTTCTCAACCAGAGCTTCATCCCTAGAGGAAGTCTTTTCATTAAATGCATTACTGTTACTTGTCAGTCATCCTTTAACCTTTAAATCAAATATGATTTTATTGGAGAGGTTCATGAGCATGATAGCCCAGCATACTTTTCATTGTTCTAACATGTGAGCCCTGATTCTTCCAGTTTAATTAAACTTTTCTTACTATTATATTGTACACAATGCATTTGCTTGATGATACTATACAGAGCCGGCCCTATACTGTTAACCCATGAGTATAGACATACCTGCAAGGGTTATGGTTGGAACTGTTTTCTGTTAGCTTGACCCAATGCACTTGCAAATAATCTTCCACATCTCACTGCCTTATCATTTTCTTGGATTTTCACCTTCTGAGTTGCAATTATTCGGAGTTAAGGTTTTTGGAGAGGTTGGTTTGGTTTGTGTTTTGGTTATCTGTTCGTGGGTTGATTCACCACCACCACCACCACCACCCCCCCCGAGGAGTGTTTGTAAAGATTTTAAATTATTCAGACACTTTAAAATATGAAATACCTGAAAAACAGTCAGGTATTCTGTGGCCAGATGTTTTTTTAGTAACTCTTTTCTCCCTGAATAAACTCTAAAACCTGTGGTTCTATTCATTCAAAATTTGTCAGAGACTTAGGCCTCAGTCCAGGAAAGCACATATGCATAGCCCTAACATAAGATACATGCTGAGTACACATATCAAGTTGGTTTAGCCTTCCTGATCATGATGAGCCCCGCAAGCCCTTGTTCTGCCAAAAGATATGAGGCACACATATTGTATGCCCTTGAGATCTGAGGGCTGGGGAAGCATTGAGGCAATTCAAAGGGAAGACAGGCAAACAGGTACCATCATTATTTTGCCAGTCAAATACTTTCTGGTTTTGAACAAGAAAATTACTTCACTGCAAACAGAAGATCACCTGATGATATACTGACATAGGTTTTTTTCTAGCTTTATAAAAGTATCTTTCTACCAGAAAATGGATTAATTTAAAAGATTTCATCCAAGTATGTGTCTCCTTGCTTCCTTGGGAGTGTTTTCAGATCTTCAGACCAACCAAGTGAGCTTGTCAAATCTTTCAGTAATTTTTCCCCTTTTATTTTTGTATTTCAGTAGAAACTTTATCAGCACCTGGTGTTTTGCTATTTACTGCATGTACTTTGATTGCCTCTTAAATCTCTTTAAGTGTAATTCTTCCACAAATGGCTCAGCTGCTTGAAGTACAACCATTTATTGTTTGCCTTTATCCCTCTCACTATTAAGCAGCTCATTAAAGTCCTCCCTCTATCGTTCTATAATTGCATTTTTTGTGACTAAGGAATTTCCATTCTCGTTCATTATCAGACTTACTCAGGTGTCCATTGATATACATGTAGAATTATCTCATATTCCTAATGCATCTATCCTGTTCCCATTCTCTACCATGCCAGCAAACCACCCCATGGACTGGAGGTATTTTTACATTCTTTGCACTGTCATTTTGGTGTGGGAGAGAATGTGCTGACTCCTTACTGGTCTCACTACTGCAGTATTGAAAAAGAAAGTAGAGCACTGCAACAACTGTGCTAAGTCAACCCATGATTTTAGTAACTTCTTGCAGAGCATGCAGCTACACCGCCTGCCTCCAAACCTTCTCTCCACTATGCAAAACAGTCGCTAACGCTATCGTAGTGCTGCAATGCAGGACCCTTAATTCAAGTAAGCTGAAAATTTGCTTCATAACTTTATCGTGTAACAGAAACTGCAGAGTTGGTCATCAATGTTTCCTGCCTTATTCTACTCTTACAATTGCTCACTATGCTTCTGAGTAGGCTCTGAAACATATGTCAGACACTTAATATCTGTACTTAACGGTCATGTTTCATCAATTAGCTTTAAGGTCCTAAGTGCACTTTGCTGATCCTTACGAAAGTCACTCAAGTCTAAAAAGTATTTGAGAATAACAATTTTCCAGTAACACACTGAATACTCATCACCATACACTGCAGATGAAAGAAAGTAAAGATATATTGAGATTGCAAAACCTACTTTTAAAAGCTAGGAAGTACTGGGATACAGACATTTTCTCACCTCATTCACAGCACAGGATGCAAGGTACTCACTATCAACTTCTTATCTACTCAGTTGTAATTATACTAAATGTAAACACATGGTATTGATTTAGTCATGGGCTATTGTATCATATCCCTCCATCATATCTGAATCTTTGTGGAACTTCATAACATGCCTGTGAAGGAAGGTTACAGATTGATTGACAGAAAGAGGAAAGAAACAGATTAACTTTGGGGGAGCAATTTAAGGTGCAGTGGCATGATTTGCCAAAGCTTTTACTACTATATATCCTTCTGGGTCCAGCTCCCAGTGACTTAAATTGCAGCTCCAAAGTTCAGCTCTTCTCTAAATCAGATCACACCATTTCAAGATGTGCATTCAGAAAATGAGTAATATACAAACAGAAGCTGCAGTGAGAAGTGAACTGTCCAGCAGCACACAGTCTTCTGGGACAAAAAATGGAATAGCCTTGCTGAGGTCCTGATAAATAAAACATTAGCTGAATAAACATTAAAAAAAAAAAAAACAAACCACCAAACAACCTCCTCGGTAAATAACAAGTCCTGTATACTTATATAGAAGAGAACTGGTTAACTTCTATACTACCTAAATTAGAACTGGGTAAACTCTCAGGTGGTGTCCCTAGACATTGAACTACCTTAATTCCAAGATGATTTTCCCCTTCCTAAAATCCCGTCTCTTGCTGTATATATATTCCATTCCTCTGTCACAAGCAGATCCTCTACACAAGATCTTCATTAACTAAATAGCTTTGATTAATTCCAGAAGTTTGACCTTTCCCATGCACCATGAATGGTGAAGAGATCCTACCACTGAATATGTTGAAATGGTAATACATAGGAATGCATACTGACAAGGACAAATTAAGATTGCAATACCAGCCTGGCTTTTTGACTTACAAAATATAATGGTCTTTCAGGTATGTTTAAAGTTCCTAAAAAAGCAAATTATTAAATACATGGAAATTCCATCCTACAGTTCATGTAAATCTTCAGTAAAAACATCTGCAACAAAGGAAACTGAGTAGTACAATGCCATCCACTGCAAAGTCCAGTCACCACCAGGAGGTAAAATACACATTTTGTAATGTGTTTACAAAGTATAGGGGTAAAAAAAACAAAACAAAACAAAAAAAAAACCAAAAAAAAAACCCCAAAAACACACACCCCAAGATTTCGGATTCCTTAATTCCATTCCATGCTCTGAACACACTTAAATGACTACAGATCTGTCAGTGATGGTTAAAACTTCCCTCCTTCATACATTGTCCCACTTCCCATGCTGTTCCAGCACACTTTTGAGCAATACAAAGGAAAACATGGAGCTTGTGTAAGGCTGGCTGACAAAATCTAGGTACTTACTGTGCTCCTTGGAGGAGCTGCAAGTGGCTCAGACCAAGACTGCTTGGGTATTCACCTGGTGTGCAGACTTCAGCTACCACCAAGTTCCTTGTCATGACTTCTTCACCTTTTTCTGCACTTTGGTCTGCCTACCACTTTTTTCGCTAGGACAGAGTTGAGGAAAATAAGTATTCTTACTTTAAGGATGTAGAAAATTGGTATTTTTGTAACAAAAACTGTGGCTTATCTTAGCTGTTGGCATCACCGTATGTGCCATAATGTGCATGCTGAAACCGTATGTAATGTAATGCCCATATCTTTGATGGGTTTTTCTAATTGATAGGGTTTAGGATTAAATCAATTTGTCGTTGGGGTTTTTGGTTTTTAATCCATAGGTCCTATTTCTAAAACCCACCCTCACCCCACTCTGCCCTCAGCAGGACCTGTGGGAAGGTGCTGTCTGGAGCCAGGTGATGGCAGCATGACACACCACGACCTTCACCCCACGTTCCCAGTGGGGTGCAAACATGCTCCGCTTGTAAACGACTCGAGGGCCAACTGCTGAGGTGGCTCTCCTCAGTGACAAGCACCATCTAGGCCGCAACCATAAGGCTTATCCCTTCGGCTGGTGCCGGCCACGCTGC
>NW_010266611.1:20943-27490 GCF_000690775.1 Eurypyga helias | reverse complement strand
CGGTCCAGGGACCGTTCGCATATGTGAATTGGATGTCTGGGCGGCGTTTCCCTCACGGATTTCCCATGGGACATCTCCTGCCCCCCCAGGGACACAGACCCATAGCCCCCACCCTGCCCCGAGCCCTCGGGATGCTGAGGGCTCCCCCAGCCCCGGGAAGGCCCGTGGGGACCTCAGCTTGGCAGACGGGGGGCGATGGGAAGGTGCTGCTTTGGGCTTGGGGGGTCCTTCTCCCCTAACCATACTTTTGCCTTTTATTGCTGATGCTGCGCGTTACCGTCGGCGCTTGGCTTTGGTTCCCATGGCAACGGAACATGCTCTGGATTTGCCTTGACCCATTTTAAGGTACTTTATTATTTTTAATGAACTGCATTTTTAATAGAAGCCTACACTGGATTTTTGAAATATATGTGCTTTAAATTCCACGGGTTTAATTACAAATGACAGGGGAACATAAAGTACATAATTACATTTGCATGGTCAACGCCCTGTCTTAAAATAGATATAAAGCTGTAAAACGTAATTACAAATTATCTTTGAGAGAAGTCCAGGGGAAAAAACCCTTGGATTTGTGCATCTGGGAGCCGTGACTCCGTATAAATGACAAACCAAGTTTCTAGTCCCGGGAGGTCACCCGTACATGATGCATTACAACCAGAAATTAGATCCCTGACCCGGCATTTACGGGAGTGCACGACTGTACTGATATGTGTAATCTTAATGGCAGGAAGGATGCTCAGGGACCTGGGGGAGAAAAACTCCTGCAAAAGCAGGCTGCAAAGTCTCGGGCTGCTGGATTAGAGGGATGATTAAGAGGGCAACTAACAGAAGTAGGAAAACCAAAGAACAAACAGATAACTGAGACAAGGATCTCAAGGAAGGGGGCTATACTTCCCTCAAATGAGCTATAATTTGCTCTCTAATTTATGACCGTAGGGTATAAATGAATACGAAAGTGTCAGGACTGATGGTACTACTCACTTTCTTCTCATATACCAAGTTATTTTGTTCTCAGTGGGTGGGAGGGTGCTTGGCTGGGGCAGTCGCTCAGCCCGCTGACCCCCTGAGATGAGCCGTGCAGTGGGCCCGTGGGGTTTCCCTTCTCCCCTTGTCCCCCCCATTAAACCAGCAGTGACGGGGTGGCAGCCCACGCTGGCACCCCCCTTTCTCCTCCTGCAGTCAGTCATCGCTCTGTGAAACTGGAGACCGTGAGACTAAAACTAAAAAGAAAGGGGAAAACACAAGGTCTGGAGCTGCTCGTGTGTGTTGGTTTTCCTTGCAGTACTCAGAATAGACGAGACCAGTTTGTGGCTGCTGGCAGCCTTTGCAAAGTGACCCGTAGCCAGCACTGGTGCGGGGAGCCTCTCCCCTAGCCCGCGTGCCCGGCACCCACATCGGGAGATGCCGCCTGGCACCGCGCTCCCCGGCACGGCATGGCAGGTCCCGGTCGGAGCAGGATGGCAGCAGGCGTCCTCCCTCGGCCAGGACGGCAAACTGTCCCATGGGACGTGGCCCTGTGGGGCCCTCCTTATTGTGCTTGGTAATAATTTAAACTACTCTGGGAGTGACTATTCTACGGTTGAGTAGCACAGAAAGCGACCTCACTAATCCTGGATGGCACTTGTGCCAGCCTCAGCTCCTTCCCAGCGTTATAATCCCTCTCCAGATGAAAGGGAAATATTTGTGCTGGTTGGGCATCCTTCCTTCCCATTAGCGTGACCAATCTTGCGGAGGGGCTGTGCTGAGGCGATGACAAACACACAATGGTTTGATTATCCCCTCACCAAGGGATGGGGCAACATCCCAGCGTTTAAAACACGAGCGTAGGGGGTCTGAGCCATCCCGGCGTGGGTGTTATTCCCTAGGACGAGATCCAGTTTTCCCGTAACACAAGTGACAGCCAGTATTGAGTGGAAATTGATTATCTGGGTGAAGCAAGGATTAAAAATAGCAGCTTTGTGTCAAACCCCACGTATGTTTTGACTAAATCCTAGATAACAAGAAGAATGGATAAAAGACGGAGATTATACAGCGAGACCGAGAAGCCGGGATTAAAGGAGAAAAGGATTTGAGTGGGTTAGTGAAATTAACGATCGCCAAGTGCCATCCTTGCATCCAGCTGGGACTGCTGCCGTCTCCTGGGCACCGCTTGGTTCCAGGGGTTTTGATCTGCCAACCTGCCAGCGGCACTTCCAGTTCGGCATCCTGAGCTCCCGGGGCTCGGCGCCGCTCAGGCCAAGGGGCGGGGGGGCTGGAGGTCAGCTCTGCAACCATCCACCCCGTAAGTCAATTACTTTGGTTAGAGACTCTTCCCTGCAGCAGGAGCTGGGGCATTCCCGGAAAGGATGTTTTCCTGGGAAGGGGCATCCTCAGCCCCATCCCCTGGCAGAATTCCACAGCCCTCTCTGCTGGAAAGCCACTGCAGTTTCGCCGCCTTTGTGTCTCAGCGAACTGTAACTGCTTGAGATTCCTTTTTCCCTCCCGTGGCTCGTGCTCAACAATTCCCCAGGGACGTGTGTCATCCCGGCACGACCACGATCTGCGGAGGGGATGGCCTGAGGAGTGAGTGGCTGCTCCCGAGCAGGCAGTGCCGCACACCACCCGGGCTGCTATCGCATCCCACGGCCTCTGCGTGGTCGCTGCCACCATCCAGATCCCGTTACTCCCAAACTGCCGGAGGAAGGATTTCACCCGACAAGGCAGGGCTTACCAATAAAATGATTTTATTGAGTTTCTGCTTCTCTAGCACGTGGCACATCGAATTAAGACACAAGGTGTGATGAGGAACTATGTGTTTGTCCTTCGCTGAACAGAGGGTTCGTCTTACCCAGCCAGGCAGCGCGAGTGCCCTCCTCCGCCTGCCGTGACCGTCCGGGAAGGCCGATGCCCTGACAGTTTGGAAAACAGGACCCGAAGCTGACCTGGCAGTTTGGCTGCCGTACACCATCCGGCTCACCCGGCGGGAGGAGGGACGGCCGCCTTGCTAGCGAACTTTGTCCCAACTCCAACCCCAAATGTTTGCGTTTACTTAATTTAATTACAGTGGAACAAACATCGCTAATGCACTAATCAACTCAGAGGAAAATCCGCGATGAGAAAGTGTCCGCAGCCGGCCGCGAGCCTGGCTGCCTCAGCTGCCTCGGCAAAGCGAGCACTCGGGATGTTGCAGCTGCGTTTTTGGCCTCTGCAGCCGAGGAATCAGCAAAGTCTCATGTTTTAAAAACTCGATCCTCCCCCAGGGTTTGGGCCTTAGAAACTTTTTTCCTTCAGGAAGGGCTGCCAGTCCAAGAAAAAAGTTTGGAAACTTTCCGCGGTATTGGTTGCGTTTCTGTATTCCCTTTCACTCTTGTTCGCCCTTTTTTACCAGGATGATACAAGAAATGAAGACCTGGGGTCTGCGCAAGGACGTCACCTATTTCCGCAGCATCTCTCCCCCCCTCACGTCTGACCCCGCTCGCGGCGACGCCGTTCTCTCCGCTCCAGGTAGCGTGGCGATGGTCGGGGGGGATGCGCAGCGGCTACGAAGGGTCCTAAGGAACTGTTCATGCAGGTAGCTCTGGGGAGACTCCAAATACGGGGGAGAAAACATTTCCCCCTCCGAGGAATCAACGGCATTTTTTATATGTGACAAAAAGAATTTGGGGTACACACTGCACACACTTCTAACAGCTCGTGAACGTCTCCGCGTGAACAGGAACTGCTGGCTCTGGGCTGGCCGCCGTGGGAAAGGGCTCCCACCGCCCAGACGTCTCTCGGCTCTGCCCGGTGGGCTCAGGCCATCCGGGGGTCCCGGCCGTGGGTGCTGCCTGCGGGCGCTCAGCACCTTCGCACTTCCCCAGCCTCCGCACGCGCTAACAACTATTTTACATGTTATTTTACAGACCAACCGTCCGGCTCATGTCTCAGTCCACCGCCTTCCTCCGGAAACGGATCCGTACAGCAAAAGCCACAAAAACAACATCACCTTGGGAGACATTAGTAGACGAAGACGTGTTTGACCACAAAACGGGTTTCTGCCTGTACTTACGAGGGAAAAACTAGCCTGGAAGGTCTCGCTGCACCACTGCCACTCAGCAACGGGTCACCGAGGCTGCAGCCACGTGCAGACGGGAAGCGGCGTGGGCCCACTCCACCGCCGCCCGCCGCATCAGGGGAGGCTTAGGCGAGGGGCAGGAGCCCTGGCTGGCGAAGCTTGCTGCCCGGCCTTGCCACTGCTGGGAGAAAGGAAAGCGAGTCTAAGCCAGCGGGACCGGTGATCCCAGATGCTGCGCACCCCCCAGCTCCCGCCCCGCTCCCTGCTCCGCGTGTTCCAGCGCATCCAGTGCCCCCAGTTAACCCCCCCGGCGAGAATTACTGAACAACCTGCTCTATTGCTTCCTAAATCCGTTCACAGCCTGGAGGACTGCTCGCAGAAAGGGGAATCAGCCGGATCTGTGCGCTGCATGGACAGCGGTTGCTCTCGGTTTGCCTTTCTGTCGTTTCCGGGCCCAGCGCTGGCGCTGGTTTGGTTTAGGAATACCGCCTAACTGCCCAATTACCTGAGCCTGTCCAGCCTGGGGATTTGCTCTGCAGGAGCCACGTCCACAGCGCCAGAGACATTTCTCCAAGTGAAAATCAGATCAGAGATTCAGTGGACGTAGCAAACATCGTTTTGCCATACTTATGGGATCATAAATTATTAGTCATCTGCCTTGGGGGCTGTTATTATAATTCAAACCCATTACTCCTCAAGCTTTTGAGTACTTGCCCATCTCACCATCTTGTTTTATTAAATTCAAATGACAGATGATAGACATCGCCAGAGACAACGGGAAGCACAGTCCTTCCACTGCTCTGTGCTCCCCCCGGCTCAATCCCCTCCTCTCCTACATAAGCTGAAACTCTTTGCCAGCTCTTATTAATGCTCTGGCATTTAGGAATTTCACTCTGTGGGTGAAAACTCATTCGGGAAACCGAACTCTACCGTTGTGTTGGCAAAGGTATTTCCACAGTGGCAATATTTGTTACTCCAAAAACGTGAAGAAAACCCTTCCGAGAGTAGGTTCAAGTGACCAGAGTTACTTTTCCTTCATCTAATTAGAAAAGGTGAATCATCCATTGTGTAATTAACAGTCACAAAGTAGAAACAGTTCAGTGAAAGTCAAACATGCCCAAAAGTCTGGAAGAGGCTGATTTAGCATATTTTTAAAGATAAAAGGCCATTCTTCATTATGCTCTCAAGCAAAGCTAGCGGGTTTTATCTGCAGAAATGTTTTAAACAAATAAATGCCCCCATGCTGACTGCCAGAGGGACTTGGCTACATCAGAGACCCGTCTTGCGTTGCGCTGATGGTGCTACTCTAGCAGATCAGACAGAGTTCATCTTTCCTAGATAACAGAGCAATTCCCAATTTTCAGAAGTCCCCTTCAAAGCCTGGAAAGAAGCACTGTAATTTTATATTTCTCTTTATAGACACACGGCTCCGCCTGGCTGGTGGGTAAGGGACCAGTGCTGGGGGGGATGGCTGCAGCACGCCGGGGGGGCTGAGGCCATGGCAGCATGTGCCAGCAGCACCGCGGGGCTGAAAACTGGGCACAGGTCTGGGCTGAGGGCAAGCGGTCTTGTCAGAATAACTTCAAAACACAACAGCGAGTGGGACTCTTCTGCCCAAAATGCTCCTTCTAAACAGCTGCGTGAGGAGAATGGTACTTAGAAGCCTGTAATTAATGATTCATTTGCACATGTTCCCTTTCTAATGACGACGGTCATTAAAGAAGCGCCGTCCTTACAGTTTGTTACTCACTGTTGATAAATATGGAGCAACCAAAGCCACGAAATGTCACAGAACCAGGTTTCCCTAAAGGCTCCAGCTGTGGAAGAGAAGAAAGCGCAGCACTGGCTCACGCAGTCACACCCGAGCCACGCCGCCGACCCCAGAACGCGGGTTTGGGACCACGTCAGCACCTCACCGGGGCCCATGCTGCCCCGGGCCCTCGTGTCGGGCAGCCAAGCACCCGTGTCCCAGTGCAGGAGGAGGCCAGCGGCCCATCCCCAAGGGCACCAGTGCCCACCCAGCTGTCCCGTGCCACTGCAGCAGGGAGCCGGGGGCCAGGGCCATTCTCTCCTCCCAGTACAACTCACCCCGGTGTTGGTTTTCCCGGTAACTCCACCAGAACCTGTGTTCCTGGGCTGCGGTCAGCGTATGGCGGGAGCTCCTGTTTTTGGGTAGAGCTTTCCAAGGCATGCCAAGCAGGGCAGCACGTGTGTAGGTTAGCACAGAAGTTCCAGCTTGCCCTCCCTTTGCTTCAGCCTTGAGCTGTGCAAGGGGGGACAGGGCCCAGCCGTCTCCCTGCGGAGCAGCATGGTGGAGACGGCAGCAGGCACGGATCAGCGCTGGGCTCCCGGGTCAGCAGCTCCGGCCACCCCTGCGCAGTTCATACAATTCAGTCCTGGCTGGCTTCCCGACCAGAGGGCAAGCACACAATCCAGAAGGACACGGATGTACAGCCGAGGCCATCGCCGACCGCCAGACCAAATGGCGACAGTCATGAGGGTCAACAGCAAAGC
>NW_010266611.1:15338-20918 GCF_000690775.1 Eurypyga helias | reverse complement strand
TGCCCGGCTCAAAGACTCTTGAGGATGAAGAGGAAGAAGAAAATGACCACTGAGGATGCCAGCACAGCCCAAGTTTGCCCCCAAAGACACGGGGTTGAAGAAGGAGCGGGGGGTCGGCAGCTTCCCCCGCAACAGCTGCGTTCGGGGGCAGGTGGGGGGGTGAGCTGGCACCCGGCGGCCTGGACCGATGGAGCTGTGACCCTCGGCCCCTGCTGCCCACCCCCTGGCCCTGACACCTCCGTGGGTGCCGGGACACAGAGCCCACGTGGCTCTCAAAAGATGCTCACACACGTGTGGGAAAGGTGATGGCCATCCGTTGGAACTGACGAGTACCATTTCCCAGGAACTTCTCCCCCGGAACGGTGCCTTTTGCTGTTTGGGGTTTTGACCTGCACTCGGGGTTTGCAGATAGAAGTGCTAAAACTGAAAAGGGCAAATAAATCCGTTTGCTTGCTGGCTCTGTGCACCAGCTTGGGGCAGAAATACCGGAACAGATGATCAGAGGTTTTTTTCCTTTTCAGCCCAACTCCTGACCTGTGCACTGGGGGGGGTGAAATGATTCACTCCGGGTCTTCTTGTTCCCAAAGTCTGGAGTTCAGCAGTGGTTTTCAAAGGGTATGCTCGAAGGTGAGTCATCTCACCAGCCTGCCCGTGTTTCGCTGCGTTTCCTCACAGCAATTCTGTCAGGTTTTTTTCTACTGATTGTCAAAAACTTCACTGGAGCCTTTCTCTCAACTCCCACCTGCATCTGAAAGAGGGGGTGTTGCAGTCACACGAAGTACAACCCGCTCTGCCCCGGCTCAGACGTGGCAGCGGTACCACGCCGTGGGCTCTACACACCGGATGTGTCCTGTGGAGACCCCGTGGAGTGCCCCCCGGCTCTCCGGGGCGGGGGGTGGCAGACGTCCATGGCTACGGCTCATGATGCAGCACGGGGGGCGGAACTGGAGCCTGGTGCTGCTCCCCTTCCCGGGGCAGCGTGACCAATGCACACGACTGGCACACCGCTTAACGCCGGGCTGGTCTGCACCCGTGCGGCATGGCTGACCCTGCGGGTTACTCCCCATTTACAGCGGGAGACGGCGAATCGCTAATCCGAGTGAGCACGAATTTCCCGATTTCCGTTCCCTATGTGTCTCAAAGTAAAATACTAATTTCCAGGTTTCCCACTGGGTGTAATCAATGAGGGTCCAGGAAGCGAGGAGATCCCTTTGCTAAACTCGGGCTCCGGACAGGACCCTATGGCCACGTTTCACCCCGGCACCGAACTGCCCCCCGAGGGGGCAGGCAACGAGCCCCCGCTCGGCTGGGTCAGCCGCCCTCACCTCGCCCGGCTGCTGCCTGCAAACCCCACGGCTGGACCTGCCTCTGGGGTGGGCACAGCTGGATCCCAGAAACAGCCTGAAGAACACGAGCTGGGACAGCCCCACTGAGCACACCCCGCGCTCCCATCGGAGCACCGAGCAGATTTCGAAGAAACGGGGTTTGATGCACGTTAATTCAGACTGCTGCGGAGGGTCACCAGGCTGGCGTCTGCCTTCAGTGGAGCTCAGCAGCTGAACTCCGAAGGGAAAATAAGAGGCTTTTTGTTATGTGCTTAGTCTGTGGCTCTGGGGTAAAATTCTCCTTAGCCACAGGTACAGTGGGAGGTTTTATTGCCTTTATTATATGATCACTGGCCACAAACGCTGGTTTTCTTCCCATACCTGAGGTGTCAATAGCATGTGTGGCATTTTCCACATCTCTCTCCTCCAGGATTTATGACCCAAATCAGGCAAAACCCAGAGAGCTCTGTAGGAGCATGAGAAAATGGAGAGGAAGGAGGAAGAAAATGCTAGAGATGGTCAAAATGGTACCCAGGCATTTCAGCCCTATTTCATCATCTGGGGCTGCATCAAGTGAATCTCTTTCTCTGGAGACGCTTAGAGCAATTACATTTGTTCTATTTATTCTCCCTCAAAGGCTTGGAGATGAGTCAACAAAAAAATCTTTTAGGATGAAAAAACTGAAACTTGAAATAGGCAATATCCCTGGACAATTTGTTCTGCAATCAGAACAGCATTCTCTTCCCTTGCTGCGCTCAATCTCTATTTGAAAAAAACCCTAAACCCCCCAAAATGGTAACAGTCACAGCTGTAAATACAGTCCCTTTCACTCTCGGTTGCAAGCTCAGGGAGCTTGCTGGCCGCAATACAGAGCCGCTTGTTTCCTGGAGTTCATTTCTGGTGAGAAAATTCCCCCAGCTCCTGCCAGAAATTCCCACGGGAGCGCAGAAGCTCTCTGAGAGCCGCAAACCCGCGCAGCGACGCGCAGCGCACGCGTTACATGGAAAGAATAACTCCACGCACCTCTTTGAAGGACTTCTTCGCCTCCACCAGCGGGTGCCAGTGCGCGATGGGCTTGCGGGGGTACGCCAGCATCTCATTCCAGTGGTCTCTGCCCAGGCCTTCCGCGGTGACCCCCACACGGCAAACCCCGATAATTTCATTGTGACCCACCCTGGAGAACGGCAGAGAAGCACCACGGTTATCCCTCGCGCAGGCTGCCCGAGCCGTCGGACCCCGTGCCAGCGGGGTGCCACAATTGCTATTTGCCACTCCGTTCTAGCGGGACATTCTCCATAGCCACACGTACACGTGGCAGGAACAGAAACTCCCCAGGGACAGACGGATGCCACAGGGCTGTGCAACGCAGCCTTAGTACTACGGAAAACAGCTACTGAGCAGGAAAACCTGCACCCGACGGGATGTTTCCCCCTCCAGAGTCTCCCACCTACCGATCGTAATCCATGACGGAGATAAGCAGGCTGACTTGATCCATGTTCTCGGGCGGAATGTCAAAGATTATTGCTTCATTGTAGGTAGGATTAAGTGTGTTTTTCTTTATGGTGGTTTTCTTCTTTTTCAGTCTTCGCCCATCACAGAGCAAAGAGACTTTGACATATGGATCTGGAGAGGAAGAGGTAGGAAAAGGCCTTCCGTTCACGGAGGTCTGTTGTGCTACCATCACCATATGGAAAAGGCATTATCGAGGGACAGGCTGTAAGGTACCAGGAGCCAAAGGTGCTCCTCCAGGGTACCATTTCTCGTACCAGTGTGGGTGCTGACGTGAGGTTCAGGCACTGCAGAACAGGCACTGCACGCTTCTGGGAAGGAGAAACCCACTGTTTCCATCTGTTTTCTGTGCTAGGGGTTTGCAGGGGTGAAGAGGCCACATCTCAGCCCAAGAGCCCATATCCACCAGAAGATGCAGATGTACAGACATACAGATATATAACGGGCACTCAGGCATTCCAGTTTGCATAACGGCGTGGCCACAGATGGCAAACCCAGTGCTGCCTCTGAAGCAAAACCCTAACTTTATCAAAGTTTGCCTACTTTTCTACTTTTAAAATTCTGTGCATACTTAAAACATGAATGAAGCTTTGTCAGGTGTTTTGGTGACGATACAGCCTTGGCATGGAGACATGTGCCTCTATCCACGGGGCTATCCTGAGGGAGAAGGGAGAAGCATGGATGCAATGGGATCCCACTCAGCTACTGCGCACTCACCTGAGTAACCGGTGATATCCATAGCTTTGAGATTCCTGCATTTAATGACTGTTAAGGTGAGGCGACCTGCAGTTGGCAAATAACAAAGGGAAAACATGATCTCGCCCAGGTCCACGCTTTCCTTTAATAAAACAGAGAACACATTCTATTGGAAAGGTGCAGGAACCAGCAAGGCTGCCCCCCTCCACCCAGTGCTTCCCGCAGGGTTCACCCTGAAACAGGATTTTCTCTGCTGCCACTTTCAAGGGAACGACCCTGGGCCACGTGGCAGTGCTGAGGAATTTATGTTCCAGTGTATCCCAACATGATTTGGCTAAAAACAAATCTAGGGAACAGGGAAAAAAAAAAAAGGGTATGTTCAAATGTTACAGCTTCCAATCATAATTAAGGATAAACTTCCACTCCCTTGGTATGTGATTCCTATTCCAATGTCCCAGCTAAGCGCCCCCCTGGTCCCGCTCCATTGCTAACGCAGGGGTGAAGCGTGGGTAGCACCAAACGAAGGCCATTATGGAAATTGTAATGGTATCAAGCGTTGCCTGAGCGTACAGCGTGTGTGCCAAGCATGTGACACGTCTGTTTCCGCCCGCGGGGGACACCAAACGCAGCGCGAGCTCCGGGAAGGGGAGCCCTTGCCGTGCAGCAGCGCCGTGACCCTCTGGTTGTCCCGCGCGTGGCTCCGGCACACCCCCGCCACCCGTGCAGTAACGGAGGTTCAGGGGCTTTGCTGGCCCCTGCCATTCCGGCAGCGAAGGCTCCGAGTGGCACGGTGGTTGTCACCGTGGAGCATGCATTAGCAGGCAGTCACAGACCGGGGGCACAGCTCTAGTACAGACCAGGACCAGGAAGGGCTCCACTCAGGAGCAGCTGAGCTTTCAGGCTGCTGACCATCATCTGGACCACCGACCCCTTTGAGATGCCTCCAGTCGCAGCGTGAGGCGCGGATACGTACGTGTGTCCGTAGAGGATTAGCCAGCAGATGGCACTCAGAATGTCTGGCAGTCGCTGGATTACACAGAGGCAAATACAATTTACTCTTTTGGCAGCCCATAAAACACCTTTTACACACAACTGTTAGCACCTCTGGTACATGCAGCCTTACCTACTACACCTCCTAAAGCCCATTCCATCATTGCCTTGCTCATGGGAACTCAGGAAAAACAAAGTATTATTGAAACTAGAAAGCATTATCATCTGGAATCAGCAGAAAGATTTCTAACTACTTTCCAAAAATGGAGTTTTAAAAAAATTTATATCCTATTTTGTACATACAGACCCCACATCTGTAGAGCAAACAACCCACCTATTTTTGGAAACAGAGTTTTTGATTCATTTGAATGTGATATAATGATGTGCTGAATAGAAATTGTAGCTGTTAGCAGCAGAGTGATGGAAGGAAGAAGACAAGTAAATGCATTAGGCACTTAAGGCTTTGCTAAGCTTTAGGAGAATAGATCTTGTGGAGGGATGAGATTTTTGCCAAATGGTTTCCTTCTCGCTCTCTGGTAAGGCAAAGATTAGACATTTATTCCACTTAGATGTGCGGAATGCTAATCAACGTTCCATGCAAGTCTTATTCTTGACTTCACTGGACTAGCAAATAACTTGAACATCATCTGAAGTGTACAGAAGAGACAGCGGCAGCCAAATGTTTGCTGGACGGAGCGGTGTATGACTAGACCTGTAAGCAGCTAAAGAAACGTTGTCTCAGAAGGTGCTGTTTGCTGGGAAATCAGTGTTTAATGCTCTCGCCCACCCAGGGTTCCCACTCTGACCTCTTGCTCGCGTTAACGAACCCCCGGCGCTTGAACATCATCTGAAGTGTACAGAAGAGACAGCGGCAGCCAAATGTTTGCTGGACGGAGCGGTGTATGACTAGACCTGTAAGCAGCTAAAGAAACGTTGTCTCAGAAGGTGCTGTTTGCTGGGAAATCAGTGTTTAATGCTCTCGCCCACCCAGGGTTCCCACTCTGACCTCTTGCTCGCGTTAACGAACCCCCGGCGCCCCGCACAGCTTTCCCCTCCGTGC
>NW_010266611.1:12715-15071 GCF_000690775.1 Eurypyga helias | reverse complement strand
CGGGGGAGCCACAGCTGCGTTGCCAGATGAAACCGGTGACGACGGGCACCGGCCATTACCCACCCTTGTGCCTCTGGATGTGTTGGCCGGGAGCTAAATTTCTTGCCTCCCAAATATTACTGAAGGTAATTCAGGACCTTATTAAGGTACCGGAGTCATTTTCATCACACGCGATGGCGCTTTCAGAGCCCCCGCAGCTCCCAACCCTCGGCTGCGTTCCAGCGATGGCCCCGTGAGACGCAGGCTGCCCGTGCCCGCTGCCGTCCTGGGGCAGAGCAGCAGCCACCACCACGGAGAGCCCCGGGGCATTTGGGAGCTTTACTGCTGGTGTCACCTGCGCCCTGAGAGCCCGGATGAGCCGTGGGTCTTCCCACTGGACCGCACAGCAGCCAGTTTTTGGAGGACAGGGAGCTCAGCAGTTTACGGAGCCTCGTTCACTTACGGTGTCTTAAAACGACCACTCAGAAGTTGTGTGCCCAAAATTACAATGCACCTTGTCAAATATGGCCCTTCTCGTTAAAGAGGTATTCGTCCTCTCTAAAGGTGAATTGCTTTACCTAACACAGAGCTGGAATACAGAACTGTGACCCGGGGAACCTGCTGCAAGCACTGCCGCTGCAGCCGAGCTGAGCTTGAGGGCTGGGATTGCACTTTCTCACTTCAGTCTCTCCAGCCCCATCAGACACTGCACCTACCAGCCTCAGCTACAGACTCTACTGACACTAAAAAAGAATTTAAATCAAATATTCTGGCATTCTGATTGGAAGTGGTTGTTCTATTCCCAAAGAAAGAAGCACAGAATCTCCCTGGGTGCCGGCTGCCCTGAACGGTGTCCGCTGCAGTGCAGCAGCGACTGGTGTTCAGAGGAGACGCTGGGCTGGGTCTGCGCTTTCACACCTTCTTGTCTGTGTTGGCTTGGGAGGGACGGCAGTGGGAAGCCTTGGACGCAGACGTCAGAATGAGCAGCCCTGTGTGAGACTGTGAGAGCACATCATCATCTCCTGTTCCTCTCCCCGCACTGAGCGGGCCTGTTCAGGGTACAAAACTTACATAAATCGTTCTTTGACCTCATCATATTAGGTCAAGAGATTTTTCTTGGCAACCATAAATACAGGAGAGTAAAACGTGTCCTGTGGGTCCATTATTTTCTTGCAGATTATAGACGCTGGGACATTTCCAAAATTCCTATCAGTACCTCTTAGGAAATAATGGAAGCTCTGAATCAATAACCTTTGCAGACTTGAAACCAAAAACGTTCACTGATTCATAAGCTGTGCAATCATTAATTAAATAGTTGAGTGCTAGCTATTTGAATAGCTTATGTCGTTGCTTAAGTGCGTTCCTATCTTCCTACCCACAGGATTGATCTAATGTATTATTAGTCACCCAGAGCTCTCCTCGGGTATTATGGAAACTGTATTTACCCTTCTCATTTTTGATTAAACAGAAATGTCCTTGGGTGTGCTACAGCCCACTGAGAGGTACCAGCGAATGGCTCAGAGACCAAGGCGACGGAGCCAGATGTGGCACTGGCCATTTCTGCGGGAGCTCTGCAGGGCGGCTGCAGGATGTCGGGTGATGACGTTGGCCCTGCTCCCCTCACACCTCTTTGGAGGCTTCTCCCTCAACAACACGTGGTGTCTCCACCTGGTTTTGTGTTTGGTTTTCTCCCATTAAATTAGTTTATTTAATCAGGTAGGAAAACATCCACTATTTCTTGCAGTACCGCCAGAACATCCAGAGTTAAACTGTCCGTAACTTTCCTCCACTGACACCAGTGTTTCCCTTTCCCAGTTTCACTCTTGCCCACAGGCTTTTTCCCTCCGAGCCCTTCGAGCTTACAACCCTCTGCACGCCAGTCATGCAGCAAGGACAGGGAAGCCCCCGGCCACCACACCAGTGACCACCCCAGGGCTCAACACCACGGTGCAGCCCGGCAGAGCTGGCAGAGAGCTGGTCCCCGGGGCAGAGCACACAGGTAGGTGCCTCCTGCACCTCGGTCCTGCCCTGGCAACCCTCTGCCAGGCGATCGGATGCCTGCTTGCCTCTTTGCCAGGATTTCCCTTTCATTACCATCCATTCATCAGAAAGACACGGCTATTTGTGGATTTAAAGCCGAGAGCTACAAACACCCTGCTAACACCATCCCCTTTCCTCGCGGTTGGTCCTGTGCCCCCCTCCCACCCCCCCTTGCAGGCAAGATGCTCAAAAGGCCACGCAGCAGCAGCTCCCAGCACGCTCCCGGCAATGCCCCGGGGTGCCTGGCCGGCGGCACTTACACCTCGTGCCCTCGAACAGGCTCGGCAAAAGCTGCACTGCCGCGGTGGCCGCACTAGGGGCCCTGCCAGGGCAGCCG
>NW_010266611.1:0-12670 GCF_000690775.1 Eurypyga helias | reverse complement strand
AGTGCCCGGGCACCGAGCTCCGCACAGCCCCAGCTGCGTCACAGGCAGCGCTCACGGCGCGTTAAAGCCCAGTGCCTCCGACAGGCCAGTAGTGCCCCCAGAGCTAATGCTGACTGTTATCGTGGGCACGTGGCAGACCAGAACCCCTTCACGTGTTGAAGGGACCATACTGAACCCCTCAGTTGCTTTTTAGCCAACCTGGTACCAGCAAGACAGGCTGTGGGTGAGACACAGCAAGTCATGAAGGGGATGAGGTTCCAGTGAACCCATTCTGGTACAGCTCCCAGGCTGCTGAACACAACAGCTTTCACCACCCCCCGTGCAACGGCCGTAGGTCCCCGGGGTGAACAGGACCATCTGCAGGGAGGCAACAAGCCCACGGGCTGGCCCCTGCATAGGACTAATCCCTTCGGCAGTCCAGTCAAAAAGAGAAGCCCAACCCATCCTGGCCTGGTATGCTGGGTACCCGTCACCGCACGCCGGGTACCCGTCCTCCGCACCGCCACCACGCACCGTGCCGAAAACGCTCCCGGGGCAGGGGCAGCCCCTTCAAATCAGATACTCACTGTCGTCGCGTACTGAATGTCCTTCCAGATGGAAGTCTCCCGGGAAAGGTCGGAGGCCTCAAACAGGTTCTCCAAGATCACTTCCCCGATCATATCGTGTCTGGAGAACCTGTCGAAGTCAAAGACACTGAGGTGGAGCTTCCGGCTCGCCAGCTCCTCGTGGGGCACCGGGAAGTGGAAGGACTCATCGAAGGTGGGATTCAGAGTCTTCCTGTGGACCCGTGTCTGGAACTTGCGCTTTCTGTCGGGCAGGAGGTAGATCTTTACGTAGGGATCCGAGCTGCCGCAGAAGTCTTTGGCTGGCAAGTCGAACGCCCTGAGAATTCGGACAGTCAGCGTCTCGTTCTCGTAGTCATACTTGATAGTGAAGTTAATTTTCCCACAGGTTTTTTCTGCCTCCTTTTTGGGGTCCTCAGAGTCAACAGATTTTTGCTTATAGAGTTCGGGCTTAATGCGACCGATGCTGGTCGGCTGCTCAGCCACAGCCGGTGGGTCCGTGCCGTAGTCCATGCTGGATACGTGCATTTGCCGCGGAAGGTGCCTTTTGAAGGAGATGTGCCTGCAGGAGGGAGTGACAGCTGAATGGTTTTCCAAGGACATTCCTCTCCTTTTTCCCCCCGGACTACTAATGCTAGGACAGCGGGAAGAGCACAAGAATGAGTGCAATAAGTACAGAAACCAAGTATGTTTTGGGAATGCACACTGAAGGGAACTCCTCCAGGGGTCAAAGGAACTGATCCTGCAATTTTCCAAATCAGTATTTGCAACAAGCTGCATTTTTTTTCACCTGTTACACAAGCAGCAGCCCACAGCTAAATAGATGAGACTCAGCATCCCCTTAACCAAGCCACAGATAACCCAGTGTGGAGATTCCTTCCCACCCTCAGCCCTTACACTTCCAAGATACTGGCACTAAGTTTCCTTCAGGCAAAAAAGACCCTTTTAAAGTGAGAGAACCCCAACCAGCTCAGAAAGTTAGGTTTTATTCTGGGTATTGCCGCTTCCAAACTTCAACAGACTCCCATCAGATCCCGACAGATAATTCTTGACAGGGAGGAATGCACAGCCTCGTCTGGAAACGGTCTCTTGCCTGCAGCTCCCTTCAGCAGAGGGGAAACTGTGTGTAAGCAAAGCCTGACCTACGCAAAGCACAAAGGCTGGCTCTGGACTCTCGGCATTATTTCGGATTACCTGGTGTTTACAAGAGCAGCGTCTGGGGTTATTTAACCACACTAAGCACTTGTACAGCCCGAGCACTGGCTTTCGGTGATACGTGGTGCTCGGGGAGATCACTTCTCCTTGGCTGGTTCCTCAAAGGCATTTTGGCCTGGGCTGGGCTGCGATTCAGAGATCCCAGACTGCTGAGGTCGCTCCCCCGTGTCCACGGGTCTGGCTGCTGGCCTGTGGTTCATACTGAGCTTTTTCACTTGAGAAAATGGGTTTGAAACCTTCCCAGACACAACCAAATCCCACCTTCTCTCTCCTAACTGAGGCAGGCTGAGCTTTGGTTTTCTCCTCCACTGGAAAGGTGTAACAAAACAGAAGGAGCGTGAGCGCGACCGGCTGTGCGCAGAGCGGTGCAGTTAAATAAAAGTATGTGGCACAATTGCAGGTGGCACCATGTTGGTTTTAAGCTCAGCTTCTGCCAACAGAAGGCTGGGATCGGGGCCTTATTAATTCTGCGGTACCGCGGCCAATTTTCTGAGCAGCGTCTGTTTCCGCAGTTGCACTCCCGCACACATCGAGGGCACGGCCAGCAAAGCAAGCAGAAGTGCTGGGGCGCAGCCAGGACCCTGCGATCACCCTTTCCTGTCCTACTTTCATGGCCTTCTGTGTCAAGGCAGAGGTACCGTATTTCTCAGTATTCTCGCCGAGAAGGTACCCCAAAGGTGCACGCAGCCTCACCCTGACGTACGGAGGCTGACGTGGCCATCCCTGGCCCAGACACACACCGTGCACAGCCACGGGGCGCAGCTGCTTCTCAGCTTGTGCAGCGAGCGGTACGTCAGTTCTGTTTATCTAATTGTTTCTGCTGTGAGCCACAACAATGAGAGAGAGCAAAAAGGTCTAATTCCGTCTGACAGCAAACCACCATTGATACTTCAGCCCGCCGCTCAGGCTGGAACAAAATTCAAGTGGCCGAAGCACACTGACGGCTTGACACAATGAGGTCAAGTCACTAACAGGGCTTGGATCCCTCGTTTTTATGAAAGGGCGCACGGTGAGGCGGTCTTAACATGTTCATGGGTAAATGCCCCGTCTGGGAAAGGAACCCAGCGTGTAGGGGTGAGTGCTTTCTTCATCCCCTCCTGAACACATCTGGACTGCGGCTCCTCTGAGTGCTCCCCCCCAGCTGCCCAGACGCAGCATCCCCGCACAGCATGGCGTCCCGCTCACCTGGTTGAAGACGCAGGCTCCGTCGTTTGCCTCTGGATCCGCGTGCGCCGCATGATGTGGTCTTTCATGGACATCTGCACCTCTGCGGGGATGTCTGGCGACGTGTGGCTGATCTTCACCGCCGCCTCCAGGAAACTTATGGCACCCATGTCCTTGAGCTTGTCTGCCATGGTCTCCTTGGTGCAGCCCGCCTCACTCCGCAAGACGGCCAGGTTGGAAGAAATGGCCTTGTTTCTCCAGGGAACCCAGCACAGCTTCCAAAAGAGAAAGAGAAAAACTGCCACCAGCGCCAGGCCACACACAATAACTATCACCGCAAGGAGGCTGACGGAGAGCTCTACAGGGAGAGAAGGCAACAGCGACAGGGGCAGGGGAGGAACAGGGAAGGGGAAAAGAAAAGAAAAGAAAGACGGTGAGAAAGCCGTAAGAAAAGGGAAGAAACGGTCCAAACTGACTTCCATCACGACTAACGGCAAGCTCTGTGCAGGCTCGGCGAGCCAGGGTCAAACCCGGGCGAGCATCCCCTGCCCCAGCACATCTGGGGAGAAATGGGTGTCCCCAGACAGCCAGAGCCAGGAGTGTTGCACTGTGATGCTTAGACTGACTATAAAAGATCACGGCTTGTTTTGTGGCGCTGGCAGACGACGGGGTCTGAAATCGAGCAGAATTGCAGAATTACAGGATAGAAACAAGCTCCAGCACTGTACCGGCAGAAACTGCCTTTTTCCTCCGTACCACAGGTGTTTAAACACCGTATTAAAAAAAAATATCTCTCTACCACGATCCTGGTAGCAGATTGTTGTTGTACTGTCAGCACTCACATCTTGTCCAGATGTGCCCATAGGGAATAAAAAGTAAATGTCAACGCCAAAAAAAGGCACAAGCTGCTGATGCTGTGAAACCAAACATAGGAGGAGGCTGTACGGCAAGTCCTACCCATTCCCCTTACTCGGAATAGCACAGAAACTACGTTCTCTCTCTGAGTCACTTCTCTCTCATACGCTCTGTACTTCAGCATTTCAACCTTTTTCAGGAGAGGAAAGAGCTTCCATACCTACGGCTGAACAATCAGGAAAAAGGAAGATGTATATATAAGATACATGATGTAGGCTGCGAAATGATTCACAGCACTTCAAATAGAGAAAACATTGGCTATTTTTAGTTCCCTTCTTACAGTATGTTAATTCCCAGATCCCCACCCAAACCAAAATACCAAGAGTTCAGCACACAAAGAATACCAGTCCCGGGGGATGAAGAGAGGTTTTGCTCTGGAGTTAAGCCTGCAGTGCCAGGACTAGGGACGACTCAGCCGCAGATTGCCGTGAGTCCAGGGACAATTCCTGGATTGCCTGCTGTGTTATTTGTAGGGACCAGTAAAGCCACAGTCCTTAAATTACCTGGTGCAAGCCGGGACAGAAAGACAGGCAAGAAAATACCAAACACTCCAAAAGTTCTACAGAATAGCCGTTACCTCTTACCCTATTTACATGTAAGCTCGGAGCGGGAAGGTTTTGTGTTGCCACATGAAACAGAGCAGCTACTCCATCCCCTCCCTGAGACGTGGGGAACAGGGCTGGTGCCCAGTGCCTTTCTGACCCGCACGGGTGGCCACAGCCAAAGTGACCCTTGGGGGTGTAACCAGCCCGTGGAGACCAGCTGAGGGAGGCAGGACCAGGCGTAGCTGCTGGAAGCGAGGGCATCACACATGGAAGAGGCTCAGTGGGACACGCTGCCCTTCGCTGCGCCATGGGGCTGGCTCCCAGCTGGGGCTGAGCTCCTGCACCCCAGCGCCCAGCCCGTGCCTGGTGGGAGTCGTGGGATGCCCACGGCAGACCCCAGGAAGGGACCTGGGTCGGGGTCTGCACAGCCCCCCTCGGGGGACTCCTTAGACCACGTTTAAATGCACCTAAAGCAAACAGCTCCTCACCTCCATGAGCTCTAAGACAGGCTACAGCCCCTGAAACTGCATTTAAAACAATCTCCCACAAAATCCATCCCCTCCAGGCAGCTTCGCTCTCAGAAGGTAAACTGGGAAGCTCACGTCGTGCTTCCCCGTAACTGCGTGGTGCCCAGATGTGCTTTACCTGAAACAGAAGCTGCAAGACCGTCTGTTTCCTTTGGTCCTCTAGTTTAGTTTTGTACAGCCGCAACCAGGCGTTTAGGGTTTGAGGCTGATAAAATCTATGAAATATGGGGAAAGACTAAATTCTTACCTTGACTAAATCGCTGAATTTAAAAATTATTAAAAAAAAAACCTAAACCAACCGCAGGTGATGAACCACAACAGCAAAGTATTCTGAACCCACTTACACACCACGCTTCTCCAACACGCTCTCTGGAATACAGCAGCTGCTATAGGTTTAGGATTTTTGCGTCGGTTCGTCTAAGTGAAATCTCCAGGAAACATCAGACACAAATGACACCGACACAGGAACGAGGCAGCACTACTGAACGCCTGGGGAAGTGGCTGTTGTTTCCGATATCCCAGAGGAAACGCTCTGGTTTTCCACAAAGTTACCTAGCTCAGCACACTCCGGGAGAGCTCGAGGCAAAGCTTCCTGACTGCCCGCAGGACCGGCGGCTCGGGAGGAAGGGCTGGAAGCCGGCAGCAGGGGCAGATGGAAAGAAGGAATGCCATCCAGAAGCATTTCCAGCTTTTCCTCTCCCTCACCAGCCGCCTGTGCACCACCCATTTTCTGCTGTAGCTCCGAGGTGGAAGCACAGGTCACTGCTGGGGTGAATAAATAGGTCCTGTCTTATTCAATAATAAATAGGATTGTACAGGTTAGCAGTGGCGCTTCCCTAGAGATTTGGCTAAATGCACTCTCACCAAAGCAGAGAGAGCAGAGCGCGCTTTCCTACATTTCAGTTAAGTCTTGGAATTGTGCCCAGGAAACTCAGTGCCAGACAGTTTCAGAAGAAACTGGAGAACCTGGACTCTGCAAATATGAGTTGTCACGAAGGGAGCAGCTGCAGTGCAGAATCTACCGCTGCTGGGACCTGCCTCGGACAGAAAAGTTCCTGTTAAGACACTTCTGCCCATTCCAAGAAGTTATATACACGCACGGCGCTGCTGGCACCCCGAGCTCGTGTATGGAAAACATCAGAAATAATCAGTTATCCCTTCCGAAAACCTGCTGCCAGCTTGAGAAAGCTCTTGGTTCACGTCGCTGCCTCCGCGCTGGCGTTCGCAATGTATCTGACAGGACTCCCAGATACTTTTCTGCATGACCTCCTCCTCTTCCCTCTGACAGCTCCATGAAGCACGGGCAGAGGGATCAGGATTTTACAGACATTTTTTAAGCGTCTGCCTGGGAAGAATACTGGTTTGTCTGAAGATGACACTGAATTCCCCGAGACTTTTTGGTGACTTATTAAACGTAAATATCAGTTGGACAGAGTTGACCTTAATTGATTTAATGAGCTTTCTCTTATGAATCTGAAAATACCAGTTACTTAAAAAAAACCCCAAACACCACTAGTACTCAAAATGTTACACTTTAAATGTCCTTTGACTTACAAGAAACTTGGCAAGGGACAGTCACCGCTCCGAGAAAGGTCCTGAGAAGGAGAAATACCAGAACTGTTTTTTTCCTATTCTCCTCTAAAAACAGACCGGTGAGCTATTTGTCGCCCTGTTATCGGGCGAGTAGGGCTGCAGAGGGGCAGAGTGAGCCATCCCTCACTCTACCCTTGTCTAACTTGGCACCTCGTCCTAGCCCAGCTCCCCGGAGAGACACGGGAGAAATTGCCCTGTTGGAAAATGGATTTTATTGCAACTTGTAATTGAAACGATAAAGCTTAAAAGGAGGAGGTGGCAAATACAAATTCACACGGCTGTTTTCCAGTCTCGCTCCCTCGGGAGCGAGAGCCGCTTCCCAGAGGCACCCTCAGCTGGGAACTGCTTTTGGCTACGGAGCAGGAACACGAAGGTCTTGCACGGCTAAGGAGGAAGGAGGGGAGAGCAGGCAGCAGGAAGTACATGGACACAGACATTCACCTGCATGAGCTGATACGCTTGGGATACGTCACCGAGCTGTTCTTTACCTCCTGCGTGGGCCAGGAGTGCCCCTCTCCCGTGGCAAAGGGCAGCACCATGCTCTTGGAGCCATCAGGAGCAGTAGCAGGACCAGCACGACAACAGGGACGTGCAGGGACACCCCAGCTCATTTCCAGCACTGGGACAGGCTGGAGTCACCATCCCGGGAGGGATTGGAGAGACGTGTGGATGAGGTGCTCAGGGACATGGGTTAGTGGTGGGCTTGGCCCTGCCAGGAGGGACTTGATCTTCAAGGTCTTTCCCAACCTAAACGATTCTGTGATTCTGAGTCAGTGGCAAGGGACACAGGCTAAGAGACCAGGGCATATTCAAGCAGTTAAATACCAACAGGTTTCACGACGGTGAATATTTGACGGAAGACTCAAGCAGTGGAATGCTCTTTGACAGAACACACCCCCCCTGCAGATGAGCCCGAAGCCAACAGCGAGCGATGGGGATGCCAAGAGCACACCGGAGACGCTGTGAAACCTATCGACTTCACCAGCAAATGATCTCACTTCTCTTTGACTTGACTGCTCGGTTTGTGGTTTTACTGGTTTTGTAACATCTAAAAACCGTGCTACTGACTCACACCAAAGCTCACAGAACTACTCAAACCGAGAAAACTTCTGAGCAGGTCACTGCTTTCTACTGCATTCCAGATAAAAGATGAGATGGCCCAGGGCAGGACAAAGGGACCGAGGAGCCATTTAAAACTGCAAAGCTAAATGCAAATTTAGGAAAGGGGGGTGATTCCTTGGTTAGTCCAGCCCCCTCCCTTACCCCAGTACCCATGAACTCGGAAAGCAGCTCATTTTGTGTCATCTTGGATGGGAACTAATTAAGAAAATATGGTGGAACTACCTTTCAGCTTCATGTCCCTGATGACTTCATAATACCCACACTGAGTTACCCGAGGGGATAATTAGCAAAGTCCAAACAGAAAGCAATTAATAATATGACAAAGCCATGATGACAACAGTCTATTGACTGCAAGACATTACTGGTCTAACTCTGGCAACACTGACTTTCATTCCAGTGAAGTAGCTTGCACTATCATTAAAGACTTCGTGGCTAACTCTGAGTATAATGTGAGGAGTTACTCTCTTGAAGATGTAATTCAGCTTTCCTTCCACCCACTGCATAGAGAACACAAAATGCGTTGCAGGAGATGGCAGAGCCCAGGGGGAGGGGGTGAGGGTGACGTACCTTAACCTCGCTTGTACTGGCTGCACGACTGGTTCTCCAGTTTAGGATATCGACCATGGCTCATACCACATCGGGAGAGGTTTCCAGGCTTCTCTGTCCATTTTTGGTACATTTTTCTTGGGAGAATACTGTTCTGTTTCTGCAGGGCTTTGTAGAGATCACGCATACAAATGATGGATTACTCCAAGAGTTATTGCTGGAGGAGAAGACAGGCGGCTCTGGGGTTACAAAAGACCACGTGAGGCACCCACCAACCGCTGATCTAATTTTCTTTCAATTGAGAAGCATCAGCAATGTAAGTCTGATTAGCTGAGGGCTGTCAATTGGGCATGAGAAACTGTGGTGAATCTCAGGCGCCGGAGGCGGGGGCAGGGAGGAGCACAGGACAACAGCCGGGGAAAAGGAAGAGGTTTCCATCAAATCCTGGCTGCAGACATGTTTATTTAGCAACGCTGTTCAGCTTTGAAGCTTCAGAGAGGAAGGCGCCGGGACTAGATGGAGCAGAAAGCGAAGGTTAAGGCAGCACAGCACCCAGCAGCACCACAGCCGAAACCGAACCATGAAGCACAGCGGAGCAAGGGAATTCCCCCTTCGGGAATACGGCTCAGAACAAGCCCTGCAAGGCCCCACGGAGTGCAGCAGCAAGCAGAGCCCTTTGCAGCAGTTTTTTGAAAAGGGAAGCGGCGGTGTTATAAAGCACGGAATGCTGCATTGGATGAGAGGTGAGCTGCAGTGCAGCAGCGTGTAGCTCTCAGCCAGCTCCTCATCCCCTCCCCAGGCATGCCACGGCCATGGGAATGCTAACAGAGCAAACACCAGACTGTTCCCATCACCCAACACAGCTGCAGCTCTTGTATCAGCAAGTGGCTCTGTTCAACAGGGCCCACAGGTCTGTGCCGGGGTCTGCAGGGAACAGGGCTGTGAGAGGGAAGCACTGCCAGCCTGCCCACCCATTGCTGGGATCATGCCCGGCGTGCCAGTCCTCTGCCACTGCCACATCTCCTGCCAACTCCTGCCCCTCGGGTGTCACCTGGAACTTCAGCAGCAGTTCTTGATCCACTGGCTGTGTTCTGCAGGCAGCTATGAGCCATAGGAAACCCTGGAATATTCCTGAGCTAGACAAGTCGCCAGCCGCGCTCCCTTCAAAGTCCAGCTGCAGCCCACGGGCTTCACACAGGCAGCCCATGGATGTGTCGGGAAGCGCTGCAGCAGGGGCGGCTGCCCAAACACGATCCCGGGAGTGTGGGCTGCTAGTGGGAGGGAAGGATTTCACCAGGTTCTCAGCAGAGGCTGAAGGAGCAGGTCAGAAAACAACCACGGACTGAGCAGAGCTCCCGTCGTCCCTCAGACATGATCTCATGCTGCCATGGGGGTTGCAGAGCCGCCCCCGTGTAGCAGCAGGTCAGGCAGCCAGACCCGGAGAGCACCGGGATACCAATCCCCCTCGGGTCCACAGGTCACGAGCCCATTTTCTGAGACCCTGCCCACTGCCCTATCCAGGGAGTGAACACCAGCAGCAAACGCCACTTACGGCTCTACCTGCACCCCCGACACGCTGCTCAGCCCAGCGGGAGCTGGGCTGCTGCTCCGGGCTCCTTGCAGGGCGCTGGCAGCATCGCCCGGCCGGGCACAGTGCCGCGTCCTCAGAGTACGTGGGAGCCAGAGTCACAGAAATACTTGGTACCACAACCCATCCTGAAAGAAACAAATCAGGATGGTTTTGTCTCTTGGTCAGGTAAGTAAAAATTCACTGATTACTCCCGGGGGCTGCCCAGCACCCACAATGGTACGAAACACCCGCTGAGACCCTGCGAGACCCCAGCACCGCGCACACTCCCAGGGCCCTGGTTGGCTTTACAGAGGCAAGCAGGGCTCCCAGCTGCTTGTGCAGCCCAAATCTCAGTTCGCCACTAGCAAAGCCACAGAAGACGGTGCGGTGGAGCTGAACTGAAACCACCGTGAGAGCAGGAGCTGCGATCACAGGCTGGTGCATGCAGAGCGCTTTTACACTCAGCTCATCACACGGAGCTCAGCAGCAAACTCCCCGCTCAAACCATCCGAGGGGTGAAAATCCTGACGAGAGGAATGCGAAAGGGTCTCTGAAATGTCCCCTGGGAAGCTGTGCAAACTCATCCTTCCTCCTGCACAAAGCTAAAAGGAGTTTTATCCTGTTCATGCGCTTCCTCAGGCACCGTCTCGCACTATCAGCTGCTGCCAGCCCCCTCCGCCAGTCCGGGCTCTGCAGGAGCCCAGACAGAGCCCCCCCTTGCTATGCATCGGATTATGGGGAGATAGAGACGGGAACGCTCAAACTGGCGATGACAAAGTTTCAGTGAGATAGAAAAAACTTCTTAAAAATTAATTTGCTGCTACCACAGGGTTCCTGCCCTGCAAGAGCTTATTGGAATGCAAACTATAAGCTTCAAAGGGAAGGATGAATCAGAAGCTATTTTGAGAGTAATTATATAAGATTATAAAATTCAAACCATCTCATTATTGCACGTTAAGTATGAAGGCAACCGGCTTCATAAGGAGACCTTGCAGGGATCCAGTGTTTCAAGCAACTATGATCTATGGTCCAAGTGCAAACAGCAACCTCAAAACTCCTGTCCAGACAAAACTTAATTCCTCTGGCAATGCCAGGGCTTTTTTCACCCTTTACTGTGATTCTTCAGGGGGTGCAGCTCTGTAACGGGGAGAATAACCAGAACGTGAGACTCGGGCAACTCCATGCAAAGTTTTGTCCCTTTAGCAGATGTGTAATTTGTTGTCCTGGAAACCAGCCATGAGCTGGTGCTTGAAAATTCCCAAATTTTACTAACTCCAGTTCAAATTATAATTAGGGAGAAAACAGTAAGTTTGCACATGGCATCAAGTGGTATTCCAGGAACTCCAGCTATAGCTGCACGGAGCAGCCCGGGTGTGGGTGCAGCTGGGACACCCGGCTGGGCTCCCTGTGCTGGGATGGAGACTGCGGCAGCTCACCGCTGCCAGAAATGGGGTCCCGGGGTGCCCCCGCGCATTCACCTGCGTTGTGCGCTGCCTGCGAGAGAGTTGGTCTATTTTTGCTCTCGTATCCAGGCTCCGGCTGAGGCTCTGGCGACGGCTTGGCCTGGGGACGTGGGCGCACAATGGGGCTGCTCACTCCCTTGGGAGGCGACGCCTGTGCCCACCTCGTCCGTGCTGCACCCCCTGCCCAGTCCCTGGGAGGGTCCCTCACGGTCTGAGAGCTGACCAAACAAGGGCATTAAACAGAGGAAGGAGCAGGGATCTGGGCTACTGTGCCTGTTACTACCTGGCGTTTTTCACTTTATGGTTTGGTACCTTTAACCCCCAGGGAACAGATGGTAACACGCTCAGGTACAGGGAGGGACGGGCACCGGCCCCCCCGGCTGAGTTTAAAGAAGCAGGAGAAAATCTGAACAGAGGAATTCAGTGGGAAACACCAAGGGTGATTTCAAGTGCAGAGTCAGCACGGAGATACTTCACACACATGTTTGTACATCTAATAAACCAAGAAAAACAAACAGGGAAGTGTGAAAATGCCTAAAACAACCAAACAAAGGAATGCAACGAGCGAGGAAACCTCAGGAGCCTGGAGCTTGTGCTTTGCTCACTGCGAGAGAATGGAGAAAGATTTAATTGCCAAAAAAAGCCCCAAAGGATCATGACCAGCTGACAAGCCGATGGGGGCTGTGTGCCTGCTACACCCCCGAGAAGCCTCACCGCAGGCTGGAGAGCCCAAACACAACTACGAAATGCCATGTGACAAGAGCGCGGCGATATTCCTGTACCGAACAGGATGCCGGAAGGATTCCGGCTGACCCGCCGCGGTGGGATACATTCCAACCGCAGTGCCGACAGGCTGGAGTGTCCAATAGTCCACAACCAGCTGCAGCTCCGACCCCGTTCACGGCCCGAAGAGTCGTGCCCCACGCGCAGCACTCAGAGGGTGCAGGGCTGCACCACCTTCCCCCGGCACTTCTCCTCACTGACCACCACTCCTGGGCCTATGTCCTTGTCCTTTTCCTGGTCTGTGTACTAAGCAATGACACAGGCCAAAAAAGATTTAAAGAAAAGGTTCTTTTTCCCAGCCACAGGACTTTCTGGATCTTCTACGGAGGGTTTCGAGCTCAGAAAAACACAACCTGTTCCCTTCCCTTAGTCACCTCCCTCCAGATCCAAGGTGCTGGGCAGCTCAGTGAAGCCCATGTGAGCCGAACGTCCGAAAACCCAGATCAGATCACGGCTGAAAGGGATCAGAGACAGAAAAGAACTCTCCAGTCTGCCTGAAAAGGAAGAGCTGCCCAAAACATGTCAAACCACGAAGGTTGGTTTGGAGACAGGATTAACATGCCCCCTCCCCCCCGGCTGCAGGGTTTCCAGGGAAGCGACAGCCACCGCAGAGACTGCAGCGCAGGGCGCTAACATCTGGAGCAGCCCTTTGCAAAGGGTCCTG
>NW_010266610.1:2583-2858 GCF_000690775.1 Eurypyga helias | reverse complement strand
CCCACCTCCCAGGGAAGCACAGAGAGGTTCTGGAGGAAAGTCTTTTAATGGAAAACAACAAAGGAAAAAAAATCTTTAAATCTACTGTGACATACCCCTCCTCCCCCCAGCATCCCCCATGTCCATCTCAGCCCTGCTGTGGACCTACTGCCCCCTTGCCAGCCCCGTGCTGCCTGCCAGAACCCTGCACTTACTGGGGCGCTCTGCCATGGTGCTCGTCCCCGGCTCCTTCTCCCGCTTCTTCCCCTGCTCCTCTGCTATCACCGGTGGGGACG
>NW_010266610.1:1503-2496 GCF_000690775.1 Eurypyga helias | reverse complement strand
CGCATCCTCCTACGGCTCCAGGAGATCCATAAAAAAGATGGATTCCTCGGCACTCGGGATGGCATTGGGGGTCTCGAGGACACTGCTGTCAGGGTTGAGCAGCTCCTCCAGCAGAGAGAGTGAGTCGAAGTCACTGTCAGGGATCCCTGTGCCAGTGTCACCAGGGTCCCCAAGGACCGGGCTGCTGCTGCAACCATACTGGTTGAGCCCCTTCTTTTGGAGGGTGGAAGCTATGACATTGAGTGTCTCTTCAAGAAGCTCCATCTCAGAAACCTCCAGGTCAGCTTCCAGGTCCCACAAAACCTATTTTTCCAGGGGAGCAGAGGGGCTGGGGGAGATGTCACTGCCTGGGGGGATGTCGCTTCCAGGGGGTGTTGCTGTCCAGCCGTGTCTCCATAGTGGTTACCATGCTGGTGATGTTGGACTGCCCCTCCATGTACTGGGAGCTGGGGCTGGAAGATGGCAACTCCAGAGGGACTGGGACCTTAAAGCTCACCCATTCCCACCCCCTGTCATGGTCAGGGTCACCTTCTGCTAGACCAGTCTGCTCAAAACCTCATCCAGCTTGGCCTTCTTGACCAATTCCAGGGATGGGGCATCCACAGCTTCTCTGGGAAACCTTTCCCACTGCCTCCCCACTCTCTCCAGGAAGAATTACTTCCTGATATCTAATCTGAATCTCCCGCTTTCTGTTTCCATTTCAGACCACCACCCCCATTCCCCAGACCCCTGTGCTGCTGAGCGGGAGGAGGTACAGAAGTGGGGAGTGAACTTGAGCACAGGAGGGATGGGGGAATGTGGGTTTGGATTCGGTTTTATTTCTCCATTGCCCTCCTGTGGTCTGATTAGTAATTAAGGTAATTTTCCCCCAGTGCAGTTTGTTTTGCACGTGACGGTAATTGCTGAGTGACATCTCCCTGTCCTTACCTCGATGCACGAACCTCTCCTTATATCCCTGTCCCCTGTCCAGTGACAGAAAGGCTCTGGATGGCG
>NW_010266610.1:0-1442 GCF_000690775.1 Eurypyga helias | reverse complement strand
TGGGCAAGTGAGCGGCAGCCGTGTAGAAAGCCGCACGTGTTATTTAACAGACACCGCCGAACCAAAGTTCCCTGCGGTACAGCCTGACGTCACGGCAGGTGGCAAAGGGCAGCGCGCTCCTTGCCTGGCTGGGGCTCTGGTGACATGCGCTGTCCCATGACGTACCTCTCGCTGCCAACACCTTCCCTCCAAGACAGGGACAGCCACCTTTGTACCTCTGTCAGTAACTTGTATCGAGAGCTACCCAGCCTTGGGTTAGGCGGTCAGTGGCCACAATGCTCCAGCAGTGGCTGCGGCACCGCTGTGTCATGGCTGTGCCGAGCACTGAGCCTGCAGCCTGGCTGACACCTGGACGCAGCCTCTGTGTATCCAGCTTAGTGCTCTGATAAGCATCGTGAACACAGCTGCCAAATTAACATCCCGTTAATAACGTGCTTTGGCACTTCTACCTGCCCAGGACATCGTACAGCAGACTCGGTCAGCAGAGAGGAAACATCCTTTTATTGAGGACATCAAGTGCAGGAGCCCAGGAGTCACAGCCATCCAGCCTGCAACAGGGAACCGGCACCTACAAGGAGGGTGTGGAACGCACGGATGAACCCACCCAGGCAGGAAGAGGCCTGTCTTGGTTCCCTATTCTCTGGCGAACACACTTCATGGAAAATTGTTGCTAGCCCAGGGCAGAGAGCTACTGCTGGCCTTGGCTCCGGGAGGGCTCCGGCGCCTTCTCCCCATGGGAAATGCCCTTGAGACCTGTGTGTGCACGGAGAGTCACAATGCCCCTGTGCCACTGAGCGGGGCTCGACGCGGAGCCCTGGGGAGCTGCGGTGTAGGAATTTGCAATCTTATAGGTGCTCCTTTTACCTTCTCTCCTCTGAAAGGCTTGTCAGTCGTTTCAGGCATTCAGGCGGCTCTGCTACGCTCTCGGCGGTCGCTGGAGGCAAAGCCTGAGGTGCCTAAACCAGGAATTTTGAAGTTAGCAGGTGGCAGATGACAGAGTGGAGCAGTGAGCAACGGATTGCCAAACTCGGCAAGCTCGTTGGTGAGAGAAGTCGGAACTGGAAAAAGCTTCTCTGTTCCTCTTCACACAGGACATTTTTGTGCTACTACCCACCCCCCAGAAAGGGAAGATCTCATCTGCCCTGATGCTGCTTGCCCTGCTTCATCGGTGTGTATTCGGTGGGTGTGCTGCCTCTCTGCACTCCCTTGTGCTTTTCTTGTACTTCATCTCACAACTTGGGGCACTCAAATGCCTCCTGTGTGCAGCGCGACATGGCTCTGCCGGCCCCCGCATCAGCCCCCTTGCTCACACTTTTGTGTACAGGGTTGTAGAGAGTAAAGAGCAGATACTCTCTGCAGGACCTGACGAGATCCTCGGGGGAGCGTGCCAGGCAGCCAGCCTTTCTCCTTGCAGGAGGAGGCCTGGCACTGCCCTGCGAAGG
>NW_010266609.1:29772-49433 GCF_000690775.1 Eurypyga helias | reverse complement strand
CAGAGAAGCTGTGGATGCCTCTTCCTGAGATGTCCTCAAGGCCAGGCTGGATGGGGCTTTGAGCAACCTGGTCTAGTGGAAGGTGTCCCTGCCCATGGCAGGGGGGGGTGGGACTACATGGGCTTTAAGGTCCCTTCCAACCCAAGCCATTGTGCGATTCTGTGTTATGGGGTTTTTGTTTGGGTGAGCTGTCTTGCATATGCCCCAGAAAAGCATGTACATGTGCAGGTTCTGTGTGTAAATGATAGCAGAATAAATGTACCCTTTAATTTGCCTGACAGTAACTAGTTTGTAGAGTATTACGCTTTTATTAGTCTTATGCAGTGTTCCTTCCAATTCAACTCTGTTGCTTGAGTTAGAGCTTTAACTGGGCTCAGAAATTGCCAGGAGGGCTAGCTCACTATGCTATGCAAGCCTTTTGTTGGTGTAAGTAGGAGAATGAGAATTTGCTGAGCACATCAGTGATCAGAGTGAATATCATCAGAGAGATTACTGTATTTGTTACGTTTCCACATAAATTGTGTGTGTACACAGTCAAAAATTCTGTGCTTTTAGAACTTATACTGAAGTATTTTTGCTGAGGCTTTCATACTATAGGAGGCCTACCCATGTAACTCTGCATTCAGAATTTTGTTGCAAATTACTGATATTACACTCTATTAGGAAGAATAATCCTGAAAGTTCTTAGATGCATTTATGTAATATTCTGGTATCAGATGGGGGAGGTAGTGCCAGAAGTGCAGGTGTAATTTGTAGGATCACCTGTGGGGCAATAGAGCAACCCAGCTGGTTGTACACGCTCATTATTCTGATGAGCACAGATGTGAAAAAACCTCACATGGGCATCTACTCTTCTAGAAGTACAACGAGTTTTTACTGTGGCATGCTAACATTGGACATTGAATTGATATTATAATGCGTATAAAAGCTTAATTTTAGGCTATGAATCAATTTGTGTTTCAGAACCTTAGGTTGAAATTCCTAGAAATGCAAGTGGCTATACACAAACCCAATTAGGAAGAGACTAACGATTTTTATGGTTGAACTGTAATGGAGGGGTGGCAGAAAAGAGCTGGACTTCATCTTAAAGATGAAGATAGTAAGGATTTTTCAAAAGCTGTGTCAACAAAGAATGCAAGAGGATAATACTGTGAAGTTTCTCCGACAGACTGATGTTGACGTTATGTGTATCTCGCAGATTGTACTCGTGTTTGGCGAATGGCAGTGCGGATGAGTTCCAGCGAGGGGAGCAGCTGTTCCGGGTGAGGGCTGTCAAAGATCCGCTCCAGATAGGTAAGTACACTCCTGCTCCACATCTCTAGATATTTCAGATTCCCAAAACCATATCTGCAGTGAGACAGCACTGGAATAACTGTGTCTCAAACCAACCTTTTCTAGAATCCTAGACGAAACTCCCTGCCACATATATTCTTTGTACTGTCTTGGGCTAAATACTATATTTATTTCAGCCTCACTCAGCTCAGCTGTGAAACGGAGTGAAAAGTCAGAAATGTTTTGAAAATTAGATGCTTAATCTGTCTCGGCATTTTGGAAAAAGATGTGTAGAATGCCTTTGTCTCCATAATGCTTAAATTCCTCATTGATCAAGAGAAAGAGAACCTGGTTTTCTAGTGGTCTGATGAAACGAATGCGTTGCCAGAAGTGCATGTATGGTAGAGAGGCAGTTTGCAAGATTTAATTATTCTTGTAACAAGAGAATTCTATTAATGATAAAGTTACTCGTGTAGTATTTTCGCAGAAGGAAATCCCTGTTGCTGGACAGTAGTGGGTTTTGTTGCTTCTCCTCTCTTATCTTTTTATGTTTTATGGTTATAGAAACTAATCTTATCTTAAAGAAATAATTGGACGCTGGATTTTTTAGTAAAACTTTGAAGTAAAGAAGAATACTGAGTTGGCTTTTCCAGTGACAGCTGTTAGACAGGAAGGCATTATGTGAAATAAAGACACTAGTATGTCAAGGTGGATCATGTCAATCCAATGCAGATGTGCTGTTTTTTCTGCAAGTGTAAGCTTCAGAATTAGAATACTAAAGGGTGTGGGAACTGAGCCTGATTGTAGTAAGAAAAATTATGTATATGGTTGAGGGGGAAATTACCTTTATTTTCCTGTGATGGAAGGATAGAGACCTCCATGGGCCTGTTTAGTTGGTACTACCAGTAATACTTAGCTCTCAGTTATCAGTGGAATGAATAAATTTGTGTAAAGGACCCTCAATAAGGCAATAAAAGGGACTCATACTGTAGAAGTTAGGGGACAACGAAAGGAGAAGGAAATACTGAGATGCACAAATTGTGAAGACTAATGAACTGTTATCTGAATATAGGATAAAGCACATGAAGGGTTTTTATCTAGTCTGTTGTCTACTGTAATAACAATAGCAGGAATTCTTGGGAATGGAAGTGAAGTACTTCCTTGTACATAAGGTGTATTGAGTTGCCAGTGAGACTAGATAGTGATTTTGGAACATCAACGAAATTGAGCTAAGTAGGATTAAACTGACTTCTGAGTGCATTCATAAGCTCCTGATGTCAGGACTGAAATGCTGAGAGAGGCCTCTAAGGCATCTGCTGAACTTCAGGAAGGTGAATCTTTAAGAGACACAAAATGAATTAAAATGCAACTGGCTGAAATTCAGTAATTTCTGCCACTTCCATAGTGGAGAAGAGCAGAATATTTAATATACAGTGCTAAGACAAGATTTGTTTCAGTAATAAATTAAAGGGGCAAGGAGATGTGAAGCAATGTAAACGAATAAAGGCTAGGAATGTTACTGCAAAACCTGTGCTTGGAGGAGTAGGGAGAAAGAGGGGCAGTGAATGATGCAGGGGAAGAACTCGCATACAGCTGGGATTCTTGACAAAGGATAATGTGCGTGGAAGGGAAGGAAGTAAATTTAAACAGGAATGTTGCTTCCTTTTAGTGGAGGAACTTTATCTAATGGAGGGATTTATTTTTTTTCCGTGAGTACAGGTGGGATGGATATAATTTCAGTTGTCTATTCCAAATGATTTTGAGGTGTGTGGTTGCAGTTTTGAGTTTCATATACTGACAGCACGAAATGAAGCTGCCCATCAGAGGGCCTTTGATTTGGAGGGGGATTGGGCAGTGTGTTGTGGTATTGTGATCAACCGGACAAAGCTTGAAGTGTGCTTCGTGCTCTTTTTGTCCCATTTTTCCTTTGCAGTATAAGATTTATTTTTTTAAAAACATAAATGGGTAGTCTTAGTAATTTTGTGCACATGCAAATTCATATCCATAATTTCTGAACAATAGCACCTCTTCACTACATTCCAAAACCCCACTTTTTTTACAGTGACTTCCTGTATGTACACAGAGAATTGGCTTTTGTTGACCTTCTCATGCACATTCCTGTTGCAGCAGTCATGTACCCGCCTCCTCGCACTGAAGATGTTATTGCTGTTCTCGCATAGGTGTCTTGTAGTTGCTGATTTCAGGGACTTTTTTCTATCATAGTCTTAATTTCCTTTTAACAACTAAAGATGGCAGCAGCAGGAGGTTCAGTCTGTATTCTAACTTTGCGTCTCCTTGAACAGTGTCTCTAAGTCTCCACGTTTTAGAGATTCTCCTATCTTGGTTTAAAGCAAACAGATGTCCAAAATGGCCTTGCTTTACTTCCTGTCGAACAGCTTTTGTTCAGCTCTCATTTTCCCATTTCTGTTAGTCCTGGGAAAGCCAGAAGAGAAGTTCTTAAATTCTATGCAGAGGGCTGTTTGCTGACGTCATTACAGAGGCATCAGAACGACCAAGTATCGATGAAGAAAGCTTGGAACCTGTATTGCAAGAAGTATTCTTAGCAGGGTGTTGTTAACTTGTAGGTCACTTAAATCTTTTCATTCCAGTTGCTTGCTGAATAGCCTGGGGGTATTTCAAATTTGTGCATTTCCACCTGAAATCATGAAGACTAATAGGATCACAGAAAAATGAATAAACAGACCTGAAATTTCACAATAAATGAGTTTCATGATAAAATAAATATTACGTGCAAAAGACATTGGTGCAGCTGTCCTAAAATTCTGAAAGCTGGATTTTAGCCAGCAGGAAGCATGCATTTCTTGTGGATACTTCTCCTGAAATGTTAAGTTTCATGGGTAGAGCAGGGAGAAGGATGGCTTATGGACTGCAAAGAAGCTGTCTTTGTTTTGTAGAACCTAGTCAAGGCAGCAGTTGATTGTTTCCAGCTTTTACATTTGTTCAAAACATGTTTCTTAATTGAGTGCCAGAGAGGACAGTGTGCTGCTACCCCTTCTTCACTGCATGATAAAGCCTGCTTCATGGGTGCAGTAGATCACTCCTGGTGCTTTCTGTGCATACCGAGTATGTCGTAGAGTGCATGTACCTGATGCATCCTCTGAAGCAATGGTGCTGGCTGCCTATTTGTTCTGTGCATGAGTAGTAGAGCTGGTGCTCATAGGAGCTGTAAGATGCACCCTCTGTGCCTAAGCTTGCAGAAGCATTCAGCTTGCTCTGCGCCCACTGTGTGTTTTAGAAAAATGGTAGCCAGAGGGGTGAGTGTCCTGACACAGCAATTCCTCTGGTGTGCAGCTCGTTCTTGAGGTCTCCCGAGAGTGGAGTTTGCCAAGAACGGTGTGTAGATCTTATTTTTTTCTGGTGGGCTATGTGCAGTTGCAGAATTAATGCTGCTGGTACATGCAGACATGTGTTTGTAATGCTTTATTATTCATGGGGTAGATAAGCCATTAGCAGGTAGTGGAAGCAGGGGGTGGGAGGTAGGGAGTACCATTCTTGTGGTCTCCATGAGGTGGCCAGGTCAATCAGCTGTGCAGTAGATGTGATTCTTGTCTTCACATTTAAGCAGGAGGGTAAGAGCTGTGGTCTGCAGGAGAAGCCAATAGCTGCAGTTTGACTGCGAACAAGTACAATTTGATGACCACGTCTCTGAACAGTAGTGTTGGGTTAAAGCACTCCAGAATGGTCCCCCTCATGGTCACCTTTTCAGACCGTGCAGGCTCCGACTTCATAAACTGTGCAGTGAACTGAGCTGTGGTCTTTTTTTCCTGGTAGAAGTAACCATTACTTTCACCCAGAATTGTTTCCTGGTATGGTTTCCTGTGCCATCCCACAAAGAGTTGTTCAGTACAGCAAGACTGTGGTGGTGCAAAAGAATTGGGCAGAGCTGCTTGAATTAACGGTGTCAGGGCAGACGTCCATCAAGCTACAGTTTGGGTTCAGGCTTGTGATAGCTCATGCCGAAGCCCTTAAATTTTCTTTGTGTCTTTTTATAACTGTTCTTCCCTCTTTGCATTTGATCAGTTAACTGTCTTCATATACAAATAAAAATTTCATGGTAGGAGCTTGATAAGAGCATATAGCTGTGACCCATTCTTCTCAAATGCCTTTTGAATACTTCTTTTTCTCAGTGAAACAGAATTGCTGCAGTTCTAATTTGTGAAATGCTTAATTTGCTTTTGTGAGAATTAGGGCATTTTGGCATTAGTCTGATATGCTTCAGGTGTAACAGAAGGACTGGTGGAACTGTTTGGGTTGTATTATCCAAGTGTGGAACATAAGTTAGAACTGTAACTAGAAATAAGCAGTGCAGTAATTCTGTGTGAATGCCTTCTTTTGTTTTGATTCTGTTCCATTTGCTAAAATGGCTGAAGAATGTGGGTGGCATTACGTGTGCTAATCAAAATAATCACCCACATCAGGAAGAGGATTTAAATTCTGGTGAACAGGAGAAATAGAAAGGTTAAGCAAGGTAAGAGCAAGTTTGTATTGGTACAGGGATTGTATTTTGAGGAAGAAATAGTGCACATTGTTTTAAGTGGGATTTAGTAGGTCACGTGCACTCCTGAACACCATCATTATTATGATCTCATGATATCATAATAAAACTTAGTAGTGTGGATTTATAATGTGTTTCCCTGTGCTGATGATGGAAAAACTATTTCAATCATCTGCCCCAGGCGATATTCTTCCACTTAAAGTCAATTGTTGGACTCAATTTGGTTATGGCTTTGATACCCTTGTTGCTTTCTATGCTTCATTAAAACTGAATTTGAGACTAGCAGAAGGTTCTGAGGCTGATACTCATTGCTGTAGTGGATGATTAACTGGTAATAGGGACCTTCGAGACAAGCAGAAGATTCATGCTCTTGGTGGCCTTTTCCTGCTTGTAATAAGTGTGCCTCTGGATAACCATTATCTGTAGGGGAAGCTGCCTTAAGAGTATAACTGGTATGCGTTGTACAGGAGTTTACACAAAGCCAAGTCTTGTTGAAGTTCTTTGTCATCCTGCCTGAGATGAGATTCATAATTTATTTGTTTGATCACAGGTTGATGGGGCTGGATTCACACAAGTGTTATTGCTGAAATTTCCCTTTTCCATCAATTCTAGTCTAAGCAAGAGGATGTTTTTGTTTTCTGAGTACATGGTTTATAAAAATGGGCTATTTGCAAAATTGCAAGGAGGTCCATAATTTGTGAGAAATGGGTAGCTTCTGAAGCCACAAAGTCAAAGTAAGTGTTCAGGTGTAAGTGCTGCCTTCTTTAGTTACACTGTAAAATTGTGAAAGTTGGCTTAGAAATAATTCTGAAGAAGTCACCTAGCCTGTTCTGCACTGTTGCCACAGTGACGTGACTTAGAAATCAGGCCTAAAATATGTATCGTCTAGCTTTGACCCTGTGATCAAAAAACCCCACTTTTCGGTGATGGCTTTATCCAGTTCTGCTTTTCTTTGTCAAATATTAATAGAAATAAATATTTAAACTAGTTAATGTATTAAAAGTTGGTATTTTTCAACTTCTTATAAGATGTTATGCCTCTCTGGTAATATTCTGCCATAGCTGAGTGGGAGGAACAAGTGCTGGAGACTAGATCCACATCCATGGATGTTGTTTCGCTGTTTAAATGGCACATACCTAAATTTCCATCCTGGCTGAATCTGTCTCCCAGGCACCAGAAGAGTAACTTTGGACTTCTGAATTTTACCAGGTTTCCATCTCAGTGCCACCGTGGTACCCCCCCAGATGGTGCCACCCAAAGGTGCGTACAACGTGGCGGTGATGTTTGACCGGTGCAGGATCACATCGTGCAGCTGTACCTGCGGAGCTGGGGCCAAGTGGTGTGCTCACGTCGTGGCGCTCTGCCTCTTCCGGATACACAACGTAGGCCTTTAAACACAGTGCTACTCTCCCCTAGGCTGCTTCTCCGAGTCTCTCCTCATTACGGTTTTATGCAACATGCACTCTTGGAGGGAAATTGTTCTTGGCGCTCCTTTTGGTTACAGATTGTGCAAATTTGCGCTCACAGTTGCAGTCTGCCGTGTGAATTGTCTAGGACTCTGAACTGCAGAGTGTCCTGTGATAACATGCAAATTGCTGAGGGTAGATGCAGTCCTTTTTGAGCCCTTCCTGTTTCTCATTTAAATGCTAGAATTGCTCATTCTTTCTTCAGTTCTGCAAAGACTGAGAGGTCACCAATAGTTAGTCTTTTATTAAAAGTCTTTGTAAATACCGGGTTTGAAAGCTCCCTCTTTAGGCCGTTTGATCAGAGTGCACAACGAAAGTAATTCTGGTCACTCTTGGCCTTTATGTTTGCCAGTTCATTTGAACACATGCTGAGGCAGATAAATGTGGTTTGGACTTGTATATTTCAAAGTCAGTTAGGCTTATGTTTTGATTTGACTGCTTGTGTTGAGTGTGGCCTTGTGTAGAGCAAAAAGTAGGTGTTTCTTTCCCCAGCGAACATCAGGTGAAAATGCACAGTATCAGCGTGAAACACGCAAGTTGAAGGTTCAGTCTTGCATACAGATTAATGTCCTCAGTCTTTGGGAAGTTGAGAAATACATCTTAAGGATTAATCTTAGATGATTGAAAGGATCAGGTTTTCTGCTGTCACAGAATATTTTATAGCTGACATGCATATGATCAACTCCAGATTCGTAAATAAGTGCTAATAATCTGCTGAAGCTTGTTATTATGTCACAATGGACAATTGTAATAGGCTTAAATTGATGCTCTTGTGAAATCATGGGAATAGCGGTATACTTTCTGTACCTAGGACTGGAGGGTTGGCAAAGAAATGGGTTCTGCTTTGAATTATTAGTACCAGTTTTAGGATGTGAGTATGGACAGTGAGGATAGGAAACAAAGTTTCATTTCTATTATTTACACTCAAAAAGTTTGGATGCTGTGTAGCAAAACCATTCTTGTCTCTCCAATCCTTTCTTTTACCTGAAAAATGATAGTGAAAGGATTTTCATGTTTGTGGATACTGACTGCTGACACTGGCAAGTTACAAGCCAAGGTATAGTGCTCTGTGTAGACAAAACAGTATCAGAAGCATCTTTATTATCAAACTGCTCTTTTCTGTTTCCAGAATTTTAGGTAGGTGCCATTAGGGCATTTTTTTTTTTTTAAACCCTGTAGAGTGAAAAAGGTTAAGAAACTAGTGGTGTGGGTTTTTTTTTTTTCATCATCTAAGTTGTTCTGTGGTATGGGAAGAGACTGATTTTTAAGATGGAAGGAGAAAACCTCTAATGAGATAAATGGGGTTGTTATGATTATGTGAAACAGCCTCCTCCCCCTCCCCCCTCAGCTGGTTGGTTTGCCAGGAGCTTAAAGAATAATGTCCTGTTTTAGAGGTTTGTTTGTGAAATCTGTGCCAGTATTTGTGCAATTGCTAGCAACAACAGATCTTAAGCACAGCTGTTAAAGCAGTTTCCTTGAAAAGAAACTCTTAAATATAGTTTTTATAAAGCCTAGACAGCTTATTTGCATCTTATCTGCCACATACCACATAACTACAGAAAAAACAATTGTCTATCAAGATCAAGCATGGTAGGCATCAGCACAGTTACTGTTCATGACACTTCATCCGTTCAATGGATACAGCTTCATTAAGTCTGATCTGTTAATGACAGCTTATGTCTCCTTTTCTTTCGTCAGGCATCTGCAGTATGCTTACGAGCACCTGTTTCTGAGTCCTTGTCTCGGCTACAAAGAGACCAATTGCAAAAATTTGCTCAGTACCTAATCAGCGAACTTCCACAACAGGTAAATGGGAACAATCGGGCTTTTTGTTGAATTCAGTTATCTTTATTCTGGGTCAATTGATATGATGTCTTTTGTTGTAAGATAACCAGTTATGCTATTTGAGTGTGAGTTGCTGGGACAGCTTTCAGTTCTTGCCCTTTTCGGGTTTGCCATTCTATTATTTGAAAATTGCCTATTGCCAAGTAAAAGATGAGAAGTGTCTTAAAAGGCGAAGGAAGAGTGGCCGCTCTTCTTATTCGTGTGAATGTGAATTCATTAGCTTGCGGAAGATCAAGCACAATAAACTAAATGCATGGTGGTGGAAAAACTTGGGTCAGAACAAATCAGGTTCCTCCTTTTTTGAGTTTGGTTAGTAAGTGGAGAAGACTACCCAGAGTGTGTTGTATATGCCTTTGGTGGGTGCTTTTTACTACACCCAGTTGGTGACCTTTTGGCTTCCCCCAGTGTAGCTTCTTGGTGATTCCTAAGATTCATTTGGGTTATGGAAAGTAGGAGACATGAAATTTTGTTAATCAAAGGCAAAATCTGCTTGCTTATTCCTTAAATATCTATGTTGTTCAAGGTCAGGTCATTTCTATCATCTGCCTAAAATGCTTGCACAAGATACACAAGAATACCTGAGTGATTGTGAAATGTTTGTTTTAAATATATAAGGGCTTAGCAACTTTTTTATGTCGGTTCAACTGACGGCAGTTGAGAAAAACTGAGCTGCATGGGTAGGTGTCACATTTCAGTAGGGTGTATGTGATGTATTAAGTAGGAGTTAGATTACTGTCAGCATGTGCCTAAAGTTTAGATTATGGGGCTGTGTTTGGGACACTAAGATATTCTATTGCTAAAATGTCCTCTAAATTTCCTACAGAAATACTAATCTTAGGAGAGCAAGTAGAGGAATTGTATAATGTGAAAGTGATAAAAAAATACACTTTTTTGTTGCTGAGAGTTCAGCACCAATAGCATATGCTTCAGATAGATACTCTGATACCTTGGCACCCCTATTTTGACTACATAATGTGTAGACATGATTCTATTTTATCCTTATTTTCAGCTTATGAATTCCTTTATGGTATAATAATATATTGCTGAATTACTTTGAGGTATAAAGGGATGGTGGTCTGTAGGAATGCAGCTACATAAGGAGGTGTTTTTCAAAATTTCTGTAGGAAGTGTTTGCTGTATCTGTGAAAATGTCAGTGGTTCTGAGCAGCTGGAATTTATTACCCAATTCTTCTCCCAAGAGCTGTTTTGCTTCATGATGCCAGTGCACCTATTCCAATTAAATATGAATATCTTGGCAAAAATGCCTAAAGGACAGTCATTGCAAGTCCCTGATACTTCAACCTAAGCTCTGACACTGCCTAGACCTGTGACTTTTTTGCTTCGTGGTGACTTCAAATATATAGTAGTGGAAAAAGGTACAAAAATAGCTTAATGCTGAGTTTGTTTCTTCAGGTGCTTCAAATGCAAAATATCCCTCTGAAGCATTATTTTTATTTCCATCTGTTTGAGGTGGGGCTGTATTATTTGCAAATATAGGTGCCTTGCTTTACAGTAAGTGTGATCTTTAACCTCAACTGTTGTTCAGAGAGAGGTGCCAGGGGATGTAAGTTGTTCTGTTGCAAGTCATTTCAGTCCTAACCTGTTGTAAGCATGCATGCTGAAGGCTGAATGGATCTACAGTTTCAGCCCAGACTTAGTGTGGGAACAAACGCTTTCTACTATGCATTTGTCTTTCAAAAAGAGCACGTTAAGGGTATATCTGCTTAGAGTTGTTCAGTCAGGTGTGTGCTTTCTCTGCCTATGCTCTGAACTGGCCAGAAGCCATGATTGCATTAGTTTAGTGCTGAAATTGCAGTGGTATACTATAGACTCTGAGTTTATATAATGTGCTCTCTTTGCTAACAGAATGGTAAATAAGCTAAAGTCTGCTCAAGAAGTTATGCATAGATGTAATCTGTGTTTTTCTGTTCCCCTTAGCTTGAGTTTTAGAGAAATGATTTAGGAACAAGAAATAAGGAATGTTCAAAGTGCAGGAAAATGGTGACCTTGACTGTAGTCACTTCCATACATCTCAGTTAGTTGCAGTCTCACTCTCTGTGGGCTCCTGCTCCTCAAGAAAGGCAACTAATAACCTATGATGCTTTTGTTTGCTTCCTAGGGTGTAAATGTAGGATTTAAGCCTTGGATATAGGCTTGCTTTGAGAAAGGAGATCAGATAACAGCTGGTTTGATATTGTGTAATCTTTAGCACCCTCTATCATCCTTTCTGAAAACATGACTCTGTATTTGATACTTCTGAAATGAAGAGAGTGCTTCAGTCATGGAAATCCAGACAGACTGGGTATATCAGAATGAGAAATACTGTGTATATTGAAGGTTTGCTTCATGTTTTCAGATTCTTCCAACAGCTCAGCGCTTGCTGGATGAGCTGTTATCTTCTCAGTCTACTGCCATCAACACAGTGTGTGGAGCCCCAGGTAACCTTGATACCTTATTTCAGTAATCTGTGCCACAGATAGGAGATGGATGTATTTCCATTGCTTTGAGTTTCTGAACTGGTCTCTTACCATGTAGCTGGGATTGCAGGTGGAGGTCAAGGAAAAGGGATATATACAGGACACTTGCCTGTGTATATGGCACAGCAACATCAATTGCTGGTGTGATAGTTGCCTCAGAGTGTATGCAGAGGAAGGGACCATCAGGCAATGCCCCTTTCTAACAAAAGATTTTTCTTTTTAAGTCAGTATTAATTATAGACTCCTGGAAAATTGATTGGAGGGAACCTCTCCAAGCTCCTACTTCTAAGAGGACTGTTTGCCTCCAAGATTGAGACAGCATGGTACTAGCTACACCAGATTGAGCTAGGTGTAGCTTGGGCTAGCTTAGCCCAGTCTTGGTTACCAGAGATGTTAGAGTATTACTGTTTTAGTGCTGCATTACCCTTTGGTCAAAAATTTTTTCTTAGTGTCCAGCACGAATACCCTTTTTTATCATCTTCTGCTACCAAGAAGAGTTTGCACTGTGTTTGATCCCAGGTAGTTGTAGGCTGTTAATGATCACCCCTCCCTTTCTCCTTTTTAAATTAGCCCATCTTCCTCAATCTCACCTCATAGGTCATGTGCCCCCACTATCTTGATACCTCTCTACTATATCCTCTCTGATTTCTCAGTATCGTTCTGGACTGGGGGACCCAAAACTGGATACAATATTCCAGGTGTAACTTTACCAATGCCTGGTAGTGGGGGCTAAATTAAGTTCCTTAAATCTGCTAGCTGTGCTTTTCTTGGTACAGACAGTTTGCAGGGGTGTTTTTTTCATTTGTTTTGTGTTTTCAGAGAAAGCTTGCCATTCATTTGTGTTTAGCTGGGAACCCACCGTAATCACCAAACCCTACCAACTACTCAGCCATTTGGTTTTCAGTCTGTACTGATGCATGGGGTTTTCTGTCCCAGGTACAGAAGTGTACATTTTTTCCTCAATGAACTTCATGAGGTTTCTGTTGGCCCAGCCCCTGAATTTCTCCTGGTCCCACTGGTTGTAGTGCTGCCATTCAGTATGCCAGCTATGTCTCCTAAGTTAGCATTGTCAGTGGTTAAGGGAATGTTATGACAGCATTTTGAGATAGGTCTGAATAGTGACATCTGCAACGGGTGAAACAAAGAGAGTTACACATTCTGTGTGCTTCCTATAATTGCTGTGGTTGGGCACACTGAGGAAAATCTCTTCAAAGACTGGAGACTGTATATGTGTTGCTTTTTTGTCAAGATCCTACTGCTGGACCCTCTGCATCAGATCAAAGCACCTGGTACTTAGATGAATCTACTCTGAGTGACAACATAAAGAAAACCCTTCATAAATTCTGTGGACCCTCTCCTGTTGTTTTCAGGTAAACTGTCTCCCATTGAAGGGAAAATAAGATATTTATGTAATCTGTCAGCTCTGACTGTATACCCTATACCCTTTTGTGGTGCCATGGACTGAGAGATGCTTAGTTTTGCAGTCACTCCTCCGGACTGTTTATTTTTTAATAGCTTGTCCGATGTTCTTTCTGTAGAGCACACTATATTTGAGAACACCACACAAGTAAGATACTGTGCAATCTCATGCATCCCCTCTTTTAGATTGTGCATGTCTGTCCCATTTAAGGTGCAAAAATACTTCTGGATGTAGAATATGCCAAGGATTTTGTATGGCTGCGCTTGATTTCTTTCTTTTCCCTCATCCCTGCTCTTCTGTTTTATCCACAGTGATGTGAATTCAATGTATCTCTCTTCCACGGAGCCACCAGCTGCTGCTGAGTGGGCCTGTCTCCTGCGTCCCCTGCGAGGAAGAGAGCCCGAGGGAATCTGGAACCTGCTTTCCATTGTGCGGGAGATGTTTAAGAGGCGGGATAGCAATGCCGCTCCTTTGCTGGAGATTCTGACTGACCAGTGTCTCAACTATGAGCAGGTACTCCAGTCAATTTGCTTGGAGGGGGGAAGTTCTGGGGAATCAGGCTAAGCCAGTGACTGATGCCATGTGCCTGTACAATCCATGGCCGGATAAATTTCTTGTAACAGTCTGTGTGCGTTATGGGCATGTGCTTCTCCACACTAGTATTATGTTGTAGTTGCTCTTGTGCTGATGCAGTGATGTCCTGGCAACACTCTATTCCCCAAATACCTCAACCCTTATAACACGAATATATAGAGTCTGAACTCTCCTGTTCAGCACACTTGATTTGGTTTCTGCCCAGTCAAGGTGACTTACTTTAATGATTTTTTTTTTTTCCTAAACAAAGTACGTCACATATGACCTGTCATTTTGACAGAGACTAAAGATATAATTGGGTGGTAGAATCTCAGACTCCTTGGTGATTTTTGTAGAAGATACATTTGATGAGCTTAAGTAATAATGTTTTGATAATTTTTTTAAATTAATATTAAGAAAAAGGTTTCTTGACAGTTCAGGACACTGATCTTACTCTATAAAATAAACTGCAGTGCAAGTTTCCTTACTGCTCTATCACATACCGCATTTTTTAGCAGAGGGAAGAAAATGCGTAATTTATCACATTTATTCATTATTTTCATCCAAGTGTGAATGCTTCTAGTAAGAAAATCTCCTGTCTGTTTTTTTCTGTGGGCATGTGTCTTTTAACCAGAGAAATTTTGATACCCTTATTTCTCACAAACCAATTCTGCTTTAATGCTGGTTATTATTTCGGCATCAAATGAAAACATGGTACTAGCTACAGATCCTGTTTCCTTGTGGTGATGAGGTTAAGTGGCAGCAGGGGATGGAATGTTGGCCTTAACACAGCTCCACTGAACATCTTCTTCTGCAGATAACCGGCTGGTGGTACAGTGTGCGGACATCTGCATCACATAGCAGTGCTAGCGGGCACACAGGACGCAGCAATGGCCAGTCAGAAGTAGCTGCTCATGCTTGTGCAAGTATGTGTGATGAGATGGTGGTTCTGTGGAGGCTGGCTGTCCTTGACCCGACTATTAGTCCACAGAGGTAAGCACCAGAATCGGATCCAGTGTCTCATTTATTTCTGTGATATTCAAGCACACTCAAGAGTTTATTCCTGTAGATGTCTTGTGTTGGTATCATTTATTATGTGTTCAACCATTAGTCCTTCTGCACTGTGTGCTACGTAAGCTTCAAGAGCACTGTAATTATTTTAAACTTTAATGCTGCTCACTTTTAGCAACGTTGTGTAGAGTGAATAATTTTTTTTTTTCTGAGAGTTGTCTTTTACATATGAGTGTAATTCTACATGTCAGTGTCCCACTGGAGAACATTTCTTTGAATGATGACCCTGGCTACAAATAAATTCTAATGCTTTCTAAATTTAACTATTCGGCGGTTTAACGGATTTCTGTTTAGCCCAATCATTCACCGTTGTCTGTTTCAAGAAGAGTCATTCCTTGATTTCTGTGCTCTCAGAAAGTTTAAAGTGTATTGGTAAACAGTGTCACCACCAGTGTATGATTTTCAGTCAGTGTTTTCAATTATCTGAGGAAAAATTGTGAGGCTTCTGCAGGTTTCTAAACCATATTGTGCCTTGGGAAATGTCATGGTTTAACCCCAGCCAACAACTAAGCCCCACACAGCTGTTCACTCGCTCCTCTCACGGGGGGATTGGGAAGAGAATTGGAAGTGGAAAAGTGAGAAAACGCGTGGGTTGAGATAAAAAACATTTAATAGGTAAAGCAAAAGCTGTGCACAAGCAAAGCAAACCAAGGAATTCTTTCACCACTTCCCATCAGCAGGCAGGTGTTAAGCCATCTGCAGGAAAGCAGGGCTCCATCACACCTAACGGTTAATTGGGAAGACAAACATCACTCTGAATGTCGTCCCCTCCTCCTCCTTCCCCCAGCTCTATGTGCTGAGCAGGATGCCATGTGGCATGGAATACCCCTTTGGTCAGTTGAGGTCAGCTGTCACCCCGAGCCTACTCGCTGGTGGGGTGGGGTGAGAAGCAGGAAAGGCCTGGACGCTCTGCAAGCACTCTCTCTATTATCAACACTGTTTCCAACACAAATCCAAAACACAGCCTCTTGCTAGCTGCTATGAAGAAAATTAACACTATCCCGGCCCAAACCAGCAGAGTAAACCACTGCCATCTTTATGTAGCACTAATCGGGCAGCAGTGGACATACTGACGGCTCGTATTGAGATACTGTGGTTGACACTGCGATAATTTGTTTTGTACATCTAGTCTATGAAGTGTGGTGTGTAAAATGTACTGAATTAGTTTAACGTGCTACAAATGATCAGAAAAAGTTTTTCAGAACAAATGAAAACAGGATGGTATTTTCAATATAATTACACATTAACAGGATTTGCTTTCTGTGAATTGTTGTGTAACATTAATAAAATGCCCTATCTATGTAGGGTACATCAGGGACACTAAAATGGATACAGTTTCTGTCTTGTACAGTTTACAGTATGAAGTAGCTAAATATAGGAAATAAAGACAAATCCAAAACTGTAGGAAACTGGGAATATGGCTTAAAATAAACACAAACATCAATCAGATCACACAGAAAAACCATAAAAGGTTTTGACTTTCAGTAAAGTATGCCGTTGTGCTATGTGTATTCACATTTGAGTTATTTGGCACAGTTCAAATTTGCTCAGATCTCCTCCTACTTGAGCTCATGCATAATTGAAATGCTCCTGCTTGATTGCCTATTCTCTTGGCATTTGAATAGTGACCAACAAGAACCCTCTTCTACCTACCCTTGCTATTCTTTCCAGTGAATCATAGGGAGACTCGCTACCTCATTCCTAATTCATTCCTGAATTCATTGCAGGCTCTCATCCTTATGTTACCTTTCCTGAGTAGTTCCCCCTTTTTCTTTTTCCTTCTGAAAATCTTCTCCTTGATTAGGCCCTACCAGTCTGCTCCCTTGTTAATTAATTTGTTTAATGGACAAATAGAAGCAGTCCATTTTGTTTAGAGCCTTTTGTCCTAATACCCTTGGCACCTGAGTTGAGTTTTGATTTTTTGTCGTTTTGCTTTTGATAGGAAATCTGAGAGGATTGAAGTGTTGGGCTTGTACCTCAGATCTCTGAAATCTGTGGCAGAAACAAGATGGCAATTGATTGAGACACTTGGTGCAATTTCTAGAACGTCTTTTCCTCTTCTTGAATTAGGACACCCGAATGTGTAATCCATGTAGACCATCCTGCTCATAGGCTTAGGCCTTATGGGAGATTTACAGCTGGGAAATGCAGAAATACTTTGTTCTTCCCATGGTAATATGGGGCATGGGACTAGCTGCTGTGTATTTTAAGTCTCTATAACCCTACCAGCTTGCTTCTTCCTTGGAGTTATTTGAACATCAGTTATTTTTGTTCTGGTTGTTCTGTGCCAGTGGCTTGCAACTTTTTAGTCTCCCAAGGACAGCCTGCTAAAACCTTAATTTAAATTGTTGGGCTCTGGAGAGAGAGCCCAGGTCTCTTCTATCAGGGTGAAGAGGTAGGGGCCTGGGAGGTAGATTAGGGGTCCTGGCTGGTATTGTGCTTCCCTGGGTAGGCTGTTTAGATTGTCTTTTGAATGTCTTGACTGGAGTTGTTCACAGGGCAGTTTCATGGCTACTGCAAACTGCTTTATGAATGATTCCAAGGACAGTTCCCCATGGCACTCACTGGTCTCAGCCTGCTGAGGCTCATGTTGCTCATACCTCATCTGGGGCAGACTATTTCATTTTAAACCTCCCAGTTCATACTGTGCTCTCATACGGTACCATTCACATTTTGTTTCTTTATCATGTTCCTGTGTTCTGTCTAGGATTTGGCTGGTAATATACCTGTTTCCTTTTTTCAGCCTGTCTTACTAATGCTATCTATACGTAGTTCAGCTGAGGAGGTGTTCTGTTGGTTCAGAAGTGGTTTGTCACAGGTGCATTCTGTGTCTGCTTTCTAACCTTTCCTCCTCCTTCTTCTTTTAGGCGCAGGGACCTTTGCTCACAGCTCAGACAGTGGCAGCTGAAAGTCATAGATAACGTTAAGAGGGGTCAGCACAAGAAATCACTGGAGAAGCTCTTTCAGGGTTTCAAGCCAGCTGTGGAAGCCTGTTACTTCAACTGGGAGGAAGCTTATCCCATTCCTGGGATCACATACAGCAGCACTGACAAGAAGAACTCATTCTGTTGGGTAAAGGCCATCCAGCAGAGGAGCTGCCGGTTGCAGTGTGCAGAAACTGCTGGTGAGGCTGGTAGAACCCATGGACAGGAGCCTGGGGGGCCATGTCTGCAGCCTGGGGACAGGCTGCGTCCCTCTCCCCAGGAGCCAGCAGTTCGTCCGAAGGAACTTACTGGAAAGCGGAAAGTTGTCTCTGAAACGCCGCAGAGGGTTCTGAGACGGCTTTCAGCAGAAGGTGATAAATCTGTGTATAAGACTGCAGTGGGCAAAGCAAAACTGCCAGTGAGTAAAGGCTTGACCAGTAAACATAGTGGGAAGCGCCGCATGAGCAGTGAAGACAGCTCTCTGGAGCCAGACTTGGCAGAGATGAGCCTGGATGACAGCAGCTTGGCTCTGGGGGCAGAAGCCAGCAACACGTTTAGTTTTACAGAAAGCCCACTGAGCAGGAGCTACAGGGACACCTTTGAGGAGGATGGTGGGGTGTACTTCTCTGAGGGACCCGAGCCCAGCGTCAGGAGCAGTTCCATGGCCAAGAAATCGCCCAAGGATCCTGTGGGAGAAATGGGTAGTGGCGATGACGACCTGGCTTCTGCAGATGAGAACAGTGGTGGTGTGAGTCTGAAACCAGAAGAAGTGGGAGAGAATGGTGCAGCAGGAGGAGGGGATGATGGAGAAGAGGAAGATGATTACCAGGTATACTATCTGAATCCACAAGAGGTAGCCAAGGAAGATGATGACAAAGCTGAAGGGGGAAATGAAGAAGAGCAGGATAGATTTGCTGGTATAAAGCCTCTGGAGCAGGAGAACCGCATGGAGGTGAGCTGAATCTAGTTCAAAATGCTGTTTTGCAGTTTTATGTATTGTGTCCATCACAGTCTCACCACGCTCCTGACTGTCACACTTAACATAGTATGTTATTAAATCAAGAGCTTAATTATAATGTCGTCATAACCCATGGTGTCATAAGGTATCTACAGTCTTACTGCAGTGGTCTCACACATGTCTGTTTCCCACAAGCTCGAGTCCTTATTTCTGTGCTAACTTCAGGTATGTCCTGGTTTTAGCTGGTCCCATCTCACACTCCAGGATTTACAAATGCAGGCAAAATAGTGTGTACTTATTTCCTGGCCTTACTCTTGGAAACGGCAAAATTGAGCTGATATTAAAAATAAGTAAGACTGAGACATGCACAGCAGGAAAGATTTAAATCCAACCGTGTAAGCCAGAATTCTCTGGACAGCCAGAGGCAGTGTAAATAGACTGTGCCACATTCCAGTAATAACCTCAAAATAGGTTTAGAGCTTGCATCTGTATGAGCAACCAGCTGAAATGGAGACACATGGAAAGAGTTACAGCCAGTTTGGGTTTTAGGGTTCTTTTGAGTTATTCTCTGATCTATTATAGCACTTAGAGTGCTAATGGGACTTAAATCATGGAAGAAGAGGCTTTTATGGGAGTTCCTAAGGGGGTGGTGGTGGAGGTGCAGGCAAAGACAACTGAGAACACCTGCAGCTGAAGTTAATTGTGAATTGTATTTGCAGAATCTTTGAGACGAGTGGTTCGAGCAGGCTACCTCCAGCCAGGCGAAGTGTGGTTTGAGCATGACCATCTGTTCTTTCTTGCAGATCCTGTTTGCCTGTGCAGAAGCTCTGTATGCACATGGATACAGTAACGAAGCATGCCGCTTAACTGTAGAGCTCGCCAGAGACCTACTGGCCAACCCTCCAGATCTCAAAGTAGAGCAGCCACCAACTAAGGTAGGTGTAGAGGGCTTGTTCAGTTTTGGGGATAAGAGGGTAAGTTACAAGGAATATGTGGGATGGATACCATAGCATTTCCAGGCGTTTCTCATTTGCTGTGGTTCTGTGCCCTTCACTGATGCTTCTTCTGAGTTGAATATCTCCGGATGTCACTAATGTGCCTCATCACTCTGCACGTGTAGGTGAATAAAAGTGAGAAAG
>NW_010266609.1:3864-29751 GCF_000690775.1 Eurypyga helias | reverse complement strand
AGGACTTTGAGACTTCAGAAAGTCAGGTTTAGTTAAAAGCTTCTTTGCTTTTCCTTATGCTTCAGAGAGAAGCTTGGTTTGTCTGTTAAAAGCTGCAGCTCCTTTAGGCATTATAATTTAAATCTGAATGAACAAAATACCCTATTTAACATCAGCCTTGTTTAAGAGATACCTGCTACTGTGTACTATGAGATTATACAGCAGCCGTAAGAAGTGTTGATTTTTGTGCAGCTCTGTGCAGGTGACCTACCTGTTTCTTGTGATTCTCTCCAAAACCTCTGTCTCCTATTTCATAATGTGCACCACTTGAAATGTTAGAAGCTTTGCTGTTTCAGGATAGAGGGTTGGAGAGGAAAGAAATAAGCATAAACTTCTGGAAAATCACTTGCAGTGGCACTAAGCAGTGTTTGCTGTATGGAAGGGACAGGCATGCAACATCTGCCTGCACGGCATCTGTCCAGTAGTGGACATATGTCTTACCAACAGGCCAGCTCTTCCACTGTTCTGTACTGACGTGAAGTAGGGGAAGGAATGATGTTCATCAGTAACCAATGGGATTTGTGACTCCTCAGCAAAGGGAATAAAATTTAAATTTGCTTTGGTCTTTCTCCTGATTATTGCAGAGGGTAGGAGGGCAAGCACAGAATCATTTAGGATGTTTAGGAAAGTGTCCTATGACAAATTCCTCCTCAAACAGGGCAAAAAGAACAAGGTGTCAACCAGCAAGCAGACATGGATGGCGACCAACACCCTGTCTAAAGCTGCTTTCCTGCTGACCGTGTTGAGTGAGCGGCTGGAGTACCACAACCTGGCCTTCCGAATAGGAATGTTTGCTCTGGAGTTGCAGAGACCACCTGCTTCTACAAAGGCTCTGGAGGTACGAAGCATCTCAAAAAGGCAGTATCCATACGTAACATTGTGCTGCTTGAATGCTCTTGCTCATGTTGTTTCCATTTCAACTCCTGAAGTTTGGTTATGCTTTTAGATGTGTCCTTAAAACTGATTGCATGGGACTAAATGGATTGTGTGCACATCCCATTAGCACACATTGATTGGCCAGAAAAGTGACAAGAGATATCACTTCATCTGGAGTTACCTTCATTGGTAGGAAGCTCAGACCTCAGGTGCCAACAGGCCTTTGATTTCAAATGAAGCTACAGGCTTGAAAATATTTAAATGAGTACAAAATCTTTTATAAATATATTATTCAGATTAGAACAGCTTACTTATTTCTTATCTTAAATACATTTCCAGTTTGCTTGGCTAAGCTGGGGGAAATAAAGCCATTTGTAAACGGAATTGTCCATATTTGCATTGGTGAAATGGTTTAAAACTTATTCCTTAGGGTAAATTGGTGCAATTGTTACATGTTTGAAAACTGTTGCTCTTGCTGATTATCTTGTTCATTGGCAAGTGGACATGTGCACTGTGCAGGCATGTTATTTTGGACTCTGCTTAATTACTATTAAGCTTCCTGTTTAGAAAAGGAGTGTGTAATTAAGACCTTGTCTGTGTGGTTTGCAGCTGCCTTGCTTTTCACTGCAGGGTTGTGCAGTCCCTGTATTGTTGCTAGGTATCCACCAACAACGCTTGTTACACTAATTATCTGTACTCTTTGCGGTCTCATTCGAAGAGTGTGAGATTGGCAGTTACTTGCTACCTAAAAGAAAGCAATCACTGTAACATGTTAAGGATGGAGGGAATGCAGGAATGGTAGAGAGTAGTGAAATGCAACGGTCTTCATCCGGGTGGCATGCGTGCTGCCACCCTGTGCCCATTCTTCTGCCAGTCAGGTGCTTCTCCTGACGTCCTCATGAAAGCTGATGTGTTTTTTTCTGTATGCAACTCGAGTAATAATTTGGGTAAAAAGGTTTGTGTATAAATACGAGGCAAGATTTGTATTAGATTTGGAAATCTGTGTTCAGTGTGGAGAGACTGGTAAAGGTGCCTAGGGTGCTAAGAGTTGTTATAGTTTAATGATCCAATAAAGCTATTGCTGTACTTCATGTATAGGGAAAACTGTTCCACTGCCCACAGGGCCTGTGCTGATGACAGGTTCTTCTGTTTCCTTGTGGATACTACCAGGTGAAGCTGGCATATCAGGAGTCTGAGATTGTAGCCCTCTTGAAGAAGATTCCCTTGGGCACTAATGAGATGAACACTATTCGAGGAAGAGCTGAAGAACTGCGAGAAGGAACGTTATGCGATTACCGTCCTGTCCTGCCTCTGATGTTGGCTAGCTTTATATTTGATGTCCTGTGCACTCCAGGTACTGTCTGTGTCGGCAAAGGGCGGGTTCTGAGGTGTCAGGTCTTGAGGAGTTTTCAAGGAGAAACTGTATAAGAACAACCTAATCTTGATTCTTCACACCCTGTTGCTTGTACTTCCCTCCATGCTGCTTTAGAGGTACTTTGTGCCACAACAGAACTGTCTCCTTCCCCTTATGTTTGAAATCCACTGGAATCTTACTGCACTCAGCACTCTGCGTGTGTTTGCAGAATAGTTATGGCTGACTGACTTGTCTACGCTTACGCTGGTTATATTCAGAGGAAGCTAATGAAAATCTAGTGTTTAAAAAAGCACGCAGCAGTCCAGGATTAGAAGATTGGCTTGGCAATATACCTGCCTGCTTTGGAGCCTTCTGAGTTTAGAGAGAGACAGGGAAAAAACCCCAAAACAGTGCTGTGGTCTTGAAACTGGTATAAGGCTAGGAATAGGACTGCAGGAAACTGCAAATTCAGAAAGCTCTCAGAAATGGCTTTTACCTTGAGGTCCTAGTTTTGAAAGTTGAGCACTAATTCTGGTGTCTTCTTCCAGTGGTTTCTCCTACAGGCTCTAGACCCCCAAGCCGTAATTGGAATAATGAAATGCCTGGAGACGAAGAGCTTGGCTTTGAGGCAGCTGTTGCTGCTCTCGGTAAGAATCTTTTACAAGAACAGTCTTTCTTCATCCATGTTGTGCATCCTGCCTGGTTTTGGATGGTGAGCGTTAGTAGTTCATTCCGTTTTGGTGCAGAAATGAAAGTGTTTGCACAGCTTGTCAGAACCTGATGCAGAAGGATTCTACATGCCAGGGTTGAGGTGCCTTTGCAAAGCTGTGAAAAATGGAAGGGGGATATGGGAGAGGATCTGAGTGTTGAAGTAATAACGTGAATTTTAGCTTTCTTCTTGCTTTTTCATTGCGGAAGTTGTGTTGCCTGGGCTTTAATGGAGATGAATGGTTTCAGAGAACAAGAGACAATCATTTCAGAAGAGGTTAGACAATGATAGTGAAAGACTGCCAGAAGTACTCTCAAGAATTATCATATACTTCAGGATCTTAGCATAATACTGGGTTCTTGCCTCATTTGTCAGCTTCAGCAACAAAGCAGTGGTTATATATGTATCCTGTTGACAATACTACATGCCTGTTTTAAATCAGCAGGCAAAAAAGGAATGGAATGGATTAAACAAGGCCTGTCCTCCTTTGCCTCATCTGTGAAAAGAGGGAGATGAGTTCTTCATAGTGTGGGAAGGCTGGCTTGTAGCATCTGCAAAAACTGCAGAAGTTCGTTTCAAGATGGAGCTGTGGGCTTGCCTGCACTCTTTTCCCATGGCATATTAGGATCTGGTTGTTCTGACAGTTGTGGCAAGCTTAGTATTCTGACAGACAGCAGCTCCTGTTTATTGATGACCTATTTCTGAGGTTAACAGAAGAATGGGGTGGAGGGGAAGATCTTCTTTTGCCTGTGACAGTGAGGAGAATAAAATAGTCTGAGGTATAGATAGCACTCAGGATGCTGTGTAGTCCCCTGGGCCCACTTGTCTCTTCATCCTCTCTTTTCTGGTCTGCAGGCATGAAAACAACTGTCAGTGAAGCAGAACATCCTCTGTTGTGTGAAGGCACCCGAAGGGAGAAAGGGGATCTGGCACTGGCCCTGATGATTACCTACAAGGATGATCAGTCGAAGCTGAAGAAGGTGAGTTTCCCTTTAAAAGGAGAAGGGGAGATGCGGAGCAAATTGTGTTTGGGTTTTGATGGATTTGGTAGTTTTGGTAGTGAGCATAAGTCACTCTGTCATGTACTGATGATTTACAAGCCATGCTGTGGTATTTATATTCTTTCACTGATGCAAAATCTGATGCTGGAGTGTGTATTACCCTGGAAGAGGCACTCTTCCCATAGATTTCTTAAGGTCCAGCTGGGAGATGCATTTTCACTGCTTTCAATGCTTTTGCTTACCTGCTGAAAAAAGTCCTTTGTCCCAGGGGTTTTCAGTGTGCATTGTGTCTGGTTCTGTTTTGCTGCTGAGATGTTGGATTAGAGAACAGTATACCTAGCAAAACCTTTATTTCTTAACCTCTCACCTCTTTGATGTACTAGTTCAATCCACCTGTGCCTTAATTCCCCATGCAAGAGTGGTAGTAAAACTGCTCCTCCACCCCAAAGGAGGAAAGACTATCAAAAACGTACTGAAGTTTCAGGAAGGGGTTTATTAATTGTTATATTCAGAAACTCTTCTACTCAGCAAGAATATTGTTAGTGCCTCTCTGTCTCCTAAAGGAGAAGTACTTTTGCTCTACTCCTTTCCAGGAAATAGCAGGGGCACTGTGATATGAGTCATCTGGAAATAAATGCTCTGTCACGCTCGTGGTCCAAATTTCATGGGGAGAATGAACAGTAGAAATGGACAAACCCATAAAACGTTGTCATGCACTGTTCCCCAATTACATAATAAATAAGGACAAGAAAGTGTTATTTATTGTAGGCCGGTAGATGGCAGTTTCTCTAGTGGTTTTACTAGTTTCTCAGTAACAGCATGACAGGATTTTTTGAATGATGAATGCAGAGTTTTGGTGACGTAAACAAGAACATCTAATGACTGGCAGAACTAAATATGAAGTCCTCCATTCTGTCCTTGATGTATCAGAATCACTTCATTATTTTGAGTTTTGGGTGCTTTTCGAGTGAAGCCAATGGCTATCTGAAGTGAAAATGAGGATATTGCTGAGTACAAATGAATCTTTGCTTCCTCAGTGGTACAGAGCACATGGCTCTCAACTGTGCGTTGCTGACTGTCAGTGCAAAAAGGCGATCCATGCTTTCTAGGGAATAAGCATTTTCTCCAACGAACGGAATTTATGTCACCAGGAAGCTGATTTGATACTTTCCCTCTGTATCTTAGTGTGATGCCTGTTCTGTTACCCTTCTGCTAAGTTGTCTTGGTGATTGGTTTTTTTTTTTTCCTCCTTGCTGTTTAAAGATTTTGGACAAACTCCTGGACAGAGAGAGTCAAACTCATAAACCACAGACCCTGAGTTCCTTCTACTCATCCAGCAAGCCTACAGTAGCAAATCAAAAATCTCCTTCCAAACATGCTGCCCAGTCCACTGCAGCTATCCAGCAGCTTCCAGGGACTTCTGTCACTCAGCAAGCTGCTGTAAGCACTGCAGTCCAGAGCAGTCCTGAGAACTTTGTGGAGAAGAGTGCACAAGGTAAGGAGCACTTTGTAAGGGCTATGCTGAAACAAAACCCTTCTGTAATCAGTGCAAAGCTGGACCTGTACAGTTTTTGTCTGTTTTGGGAAGTAGTCAGAGTGATTGCCTTACCATCTGGCTGCTTGGTGGTTACTAGAATGTCATCCACCTGTTATCTGTTTGGCTGGATCTGTTTCTGTACACATTCTTGTTGCATAGAAATTCAGGCTAATTTTCAGGTGTTTCTTTCTTGAGCCAGTTGTATAATCAGTTACTATAAAACTACTGTGACTATCTTTTAGGTTTGTGTCACAGAGGTGCAGGATTTTAGAGTTACACACTGAGTCAGGTACCTTCATGGAAGATAAATAACTAAGATTGCTGAAGGGCATTAGAGATAAACATGGTTTTCTTCAAGCTGTGCCTCCACTTTGGTGGCAAACATCACATACAGCAGCATTTGGTGGAAGCAGATGCTCTCTTAACTCTTCCCAAAGAGAAAATACTACCTGAGGATGACTGCAGTAAGGTTAGGGTTGCTGGAGCATTTTTGTTCTAAAATTTTTCTGTAGTTGCAGCAATTCTTTCAAATCTTGAGTTGTTAAGATTAAATGTTCTTGGCCTGGTATCGGATGATATGCTTAATACTGAAAGAAAACTGAAATAATCCTGCTCATAAATCCTGCTCATTTTATAAAAATCCTGCATCTTTTGATGTTTATATCATTTAAATGGCCACATCTGGTTTTAGAGATACAGCAACAAACCATAATGTTTACCTTGTCACTGCCCTGTTTACGCAGAGAGCTCTCAGAGGTCCCCCTGTGAGCCAGCTGCAGAGGCCACTGTCTTGAAACAAGAGGGAAAGGTCCCCAGTCGCCTGGCCCTTGGAAGCCGAGGTGGATACAATGGGAGATGCTGGGGTTCGCCTGTCAGGCAGAAGAAGAAACACACAGGTAGGAACTGACTAGTTCACAGGGCGTCTGGTGCTGCACTAGGCAGCCTGCTGGGGCTTTGGCAATTCCCTTGCTCTTTTCGTTCCACTTGTCAGCCTTTCTTGTGCTACAGAGGCAGTTGATTGTCTCTGAGGAGTGTACCATGGAGAAATAGGTTTTGCTCTACAGACTCCCTGTCCCCTCCCATATACCTTTCCCACACCAGATATGTTCGGGGTGGTGGGTTGAATATCCGGAACTGAATGATTGCTAGACTCTGGGAGTTTCTGAGTCCAGAAACAAATTCAGAAGAGCTGCTGCTGCCTCTCTGCACTTCTTTTGGGAAGGGTGCAAGTTAGAGGCCGAGGATGTGAATAACCTTTGTGTAAATTGTGCAGCATCACATACCAGAAGAGTTTTTTTCATACTCGTGCAATCTGTGGAACTTAAGTTTGGATGTGCATTTGGTTCTTGTTGTTACGCTCTGCCACAAAGCCTGGCAGATGGAGTGAGGGGCTGGGATGGTGTGAAGGGGGAAACACAGATACATTGTTCTTGGACTCTTCTGCTTTATAATCAGAGAGCTGCAAAATGACACGATATCTGTGGCCAAACTGACTAATGTAATCTCTCTTAATTTGCAAAGTTGAATGCCTGGCAGCTGCAAGGCTGACTTGTCACTGACACAGCTGATCTTAGTTGGAGCTGTAGGTGCTGTGGGTAGGAGCTCACCTCCCCACATTACATTTACCAACCCTGGTGACATGACTGTGTTGGTTCTGGTGCTGTAGGCATGGCTAGTATCGACAGCAGCGCTCCCGAAACCACCTCCGACAGCTCTCCCACGCTCAGTCGGCGTCCGTTACGTGGGGGATGGGCAACAACATCCTGGGGCAGAGGTCAGGACAGTGACAGCATCAGCAGTTCTTCAAGCGATTCGCTAGGATCTTCCTCTTCCAGTGGCAGTCGGAGAGCCAGTGGAGGAGCCCGTGCGAAGACCGTGGAAGTTGGCAGGTAAGGAATAATACCAATGCACTGAGGCAACCTCTTGGCCTGATGTCAGGGCGTGTGCCTCAGGCAGTACTTCCTTGGGAGCGTTTGCTTTGTTTCTTCTGGGCCCTAAAGCCAGGAACTCTGTACTCCAGCTAGTGAACCTGGGGTACTTACTGCTGTCTGAAAGGTTCCTGTCTTTCTGTTCTAGGTATAAGGGGAGGCGGCTGGAGAGCCATGCTCCTCATGTCCCAAACCAGCCCTCAGAGGCAGCTGCTCACTTCTACTTTGAATTGGCCAAGACAGTCCTTATTAAAGCAGGTGGAAACAGCAGTACCTCCATCTTCACCCACCCTTCCTCCAGTGGTGGGCTCCAGGGACCACACCGCAACCTTCACCTCTGCGCCTTCGAGATTGGGCTGTATGCACTAGGGCTGCACAACTTTGTGTCTCCCAATTGGCTTTCTCGAACTTACTCCTCCCATGTCTCTTGGATCACAGGTTACAGCAAAACTTTATCGGGAAGATTGCTTTTGGGCAGGAAGGAGGGGAGGGAGGGAAGCTTCTGCCTGAAAATGGTGATGCTGATGTGCTGTGGTAGCCTTGCAAACTGCTCGCACTGCGGGCAGTACAAGCTGAACACCAGTGATTTTACACAGCGATGCTTGTTTTGGCCTGGAAGGTTCTTGCATCCTGTTTCTTCTTGTTTGTACTGCAACATGTTCCAGTTTTCAGAGCCGTAGACTGCTTCTCATGAAAAGACTGGTCTTAACTTTTCCTTCAGCGGTTTGCTGAAGCAGCAGACATTTGTCAAGTTTGAACGTGCTCTTTGGCTGTGTTCAGCATTTCACTTTCCTCCTCCTTCTGTTTGCACCCAAACCTACTTTCTATCCATGTGGCTTCTGAAGCCTGAAAAACATATTCTTGAAAATTCATGTTTTCCTGACAGGATAGAAATAGAGCAACAGTCCAGGCTGTGGTTTGTGGGCACTAAAATCAGCTGTAGCAGGTTCCTCTCACTGCCTCAGATGCATCTTTGGCTTAACTTTAGTAATGGTACCCTCGCTCGCTGCCTGCTTATTGAGGGCTCTTGCCTGTCCTGGGTTTTGGGAGGAAGAGCCTAAATTTGACTTGAAGCCTAAGGGGGAGTGACTGGGCTCTGTCACTGCTCCTGAACAAGGTGAGGAGTGCACCTCCCGTTGAGGGCAGGCTGACTGGAACTGCACTGGGCATACATACAGTGGTGTGAGAGTCTTCTCTCTTCCTCTTAGGGCAGGCCATGGAGATTGGTAGTGCAGCCTTGAACATCTTGGTGGAGTGCTGGGACGGACATCTGACTCCCCCAGAGGTGGCATCCTTGGCAGACAGAGCTTCGCGGGCCAGGGACTCCAACATGGTGCGGGCAGCAGCTGAACTGGCACTCAGCTGCTTGCCCCATGCCCATGCCCTGAACCCGAATGAGATCCAGAGGGCTCTGGTGCAATGTAAGGAACAGGTGAGCATCACGTGGGGGTGGCTAGCGCCTGCTGATTTCCAGCATCAAGGACATGCTGTTACTTGTGGGATTGGCTCATCTGTGCTACTGAACCGTCTTAATCCCAGTTCTGTGGATTTCTCTTATCTTTAATTAATAGCTCAGGTTATTCTGCTGCATACTTGTGGTCTGTCTGTTCCCCATCGTGTCAGTCATATTGGAGTGCTTTATACTTTTCTCCTTGTAGTTTTGTCTTCTTGTGTTTCTGGTTATGCATTCTTCACCTCTACTTGTTTTTCACTGCCCCCAGGACAATCTGATGCTGGAAAAGGCCTGCATGGCAGTAGAAGAGGCAGCCAAAGGAGGTGGCGTGTATCCAGAAGTCCTCTTTGAAGTAGCTCACCAGTGGTTCCTGCTTTATGAACAGACTGTTGGTGGGACCCCAGCCCAGAGAGAAGGTGCCACCGGCTGCAGCGCCAGTGGTGCACGGGCTGCCTCTGAAGCAGCGCGTGGGCTGACAGACAACCGGGTGACCTCTGAGCCGACCACTGTAACAGTGGCAGCTGCAGTAACCGCGGCAGCAACAGTCATGCCGGTGATCTCTGTGGGGTCGACCATGTACCAGCAGCATACAATGGCAGGGCCAGCGATAGCACATACACACACACAGGGCCTCCACCCCTACACCACCCTTCAGACTCACATCCCCTGTAATCCCCAGTATATCGGACACACTATCCAGCACATGCCACGCCCAGCTGTCTTCCCGGTGCCTGGCTCAGCATACCCGCAGGTGAGTATTGCCTGTCTCTTTTCCCTTTATATGTCTGACTGGGGAGAGCGTGGGGCTCAGACCTGCTGTGGCTTGAAATCTAGCTTCTGCTCTTGCTTGCTGATTTGTGGTAGTTACTTTGGCTCCCCAGCTCAGCTTTTGCATTATAAGGAGCTTATGTAAGTGTATGTAAAGTCTCAAGAGAATGTATGATAGAGTACATCAGTAGTTTTTAGGTTCTATTGCTCTATAGTTTCTTAGAAGGCACTAGGCAGAAAGCTTGTCTTTGTGAGAGCTTGCAGACTAAACAGACTACAGAGGGAAACCAAACAAAGGTTATTTTAACCTCTGCATATTTTTGAAAGTTCTTGGAGTGGTTCTCTGCAAACTGATTAGATTTAAAATGAGGAGGAGCAAGAAAATCTAATGGTCATGGGGTGCAGCTTAGTTGCTGTGATGATTCTTCCTGTGCTTCCTCCTCAGTTGTCAGGTTGGACTTCCCATGCTCTGGGGTTTGTGTGGGGACATTGTCTTTTGGACTACATCTAAATGGTTTAGATGAAGTAGACTTGAGTGTTATTTTCTATTTTAGGGTGTCCATCCAGCATTCATAGGAGCACAGTACCCTTACTCGGTAACAACACCGTCACTGGCAGCTACAGCAGTGTCATTCCCTGGTGTGCCGGTTCCATCCATGACGCAGATTGCGGTGCATCCCTATCACAGTGAGACAGGCCTGTCACTGTCTTCCAACGTAGCGCGTAAGTGTTACTGCCCTGGACTGTGCACAGCCTCGACTTGTTCACTGTGCCTCTCAGCTGTAGCTCAGACAAGTCCTGCCCCTCGCCGACCATGGGTGGAACCAGGGTTCTTGCAGTGGAAAGTTCTGGCCAAATCTGTCTACCCCAACCTAAAGACGCTCATGCTCCGGGGTACTGGGGTTCATAACGGGGTCTGATTCAGCTAGTGGAGCTTTAATTTCTGTTTAGCTAATCCAGTATGAGATTATTTTGCCCACAGATTAAAGTGTGTTTGGAGCCCTCCTGGCCTGTCTGACTTCTAATTTATTAGAGCTTTACTCCTTCCCTCCTTGGGGCAAGGTGAGCATAAACGATCTTGGGCAGGCTCTTGTGATTCCTTTGGGTCAGATGAATAGAAAGCGCAGACAGACTTCTGCCACAGTAGCACTAATAGATGTCTCTCCTGCCCAAAGGGATTGGAGGCAGCTGGCACCTGAAATGTGGCAGCGCTGCAGAAAGGACAGAGGTTTTGGCAGGTTCGTGTCGTTGGCAGACTGAACGGTTGCTCACGTGCCGGGGCTAGAGTAGTGGTGAAGACCCATCGAGTAACGTGCAGCACTGGAACAGCAGATGCCGACTGAGTTACGGATGCGCTCTCGTTGCTGTGGGATTTTGCACCGGTGGGTCACGGCTGACGCAGGCTGTTATCCCCTCACTGGAGAGGCTGTAATGTTTGCCGATTTGTACGTTGCTTATCAGTGCTTTGCAGCTCACCAGGTGCTGGAAGACTGATACATGGGTAAACACTTAAAAGCTGTCTTGGCCTCCTTCATATCCAGATGATCAGGGCAATCTTTCCAGTTATTTTTTTTCTTGTGTTTTGATGCCAGAGAACCATTACAAAATTAGAATAGTCCTGAAGCCCTTAGGATCTGAAGAGCATCCTGTGCCAATAGCCTTAGTCCTGGGCTGATGCTGTGACTCTTAATTGTGAGAAACTGTTTCTGTGCTCCTCCAGAGAGTTATGAATCTTCCAGAACTACTAACTCATCCTAGAGTACTTAAAATAACAAAAGGAAAAAACAACTTCACCCTTTCCAGTTGCCATTGTTCACGGCCTGTGTAAACTTCTGGTTTCATTTCTTAAAACACTGTTTCGCTGTTCCTGGAGTACCTGGTCACGTGGTGATGCTTGACCTCTGGCAGCAGTGCAGCTCATTCTTACGGGTTATTCTCCTCTGCCACAATGCAAACGCAGCATGGATTTTGCCCACTTTGTGGGTTGTTTGGCACTATGTGTCTGCTTGGCTGAGGAGGTCAGACAGATCTTTCCTGGGAGGCATGTTGTTCTCAGGTATTCAACTAGTAAACATTTAAAAACCAACATGCTGGAGGTGGCGAAGGAAGAGGAGAAATCGAAGTTGGAGCATTGCTCAAGCTGGTGCAGTAGCACCACAAGCAAACTGTGAAATAAGGGTAACAGTGTGCACGCACCCAATGGCATCTCTGCTCTGGAATTCTCAGGCAAGCCTTGCTTTTCCCTCTCTGTACCTTTCTTGAGAGGGAAGGTTTAGATAAACTTGAGCCCCTTGTCAGAGTACAGCTTGCAGGCTTGGTGATAACTGCTGTCTGTACAAGTTTAGGTGGTACAATATAATGGGTTTTCCTGTGATTTCCCTGGATTTTGCCCATACTAGTGAAGTGTCTGAAGGTGACAGAGCTTCTCGAGTTTCCTTGCTGTTTTTACTGTCGGTACGTGCTGCCGGTGTATGCAATGGCTGTTCTTTCCGAGGATGGGTTGGAGGCTAGCCTCCGGTAACGCTTCCTGCGTGCTAGCTGGGTGGGGTCAGAACTGTCTTACAGCAGAAGTGGAGGAACCTCACAGTGTTGGGCTTGATCTCTGAGTGACTCAGTACTGTCCCTGCTCAGTGACTTTCCTCAGCAGTTTCTCATCAGGTGTAGACATGCACATGCTTGTTTCCTTGGATAAGAAATCAGAACCAAACATGTCATTTAATGATAGCAAAGACCTCTGAGTCAACATGTGGATTTACATGTGAAACACTGATGTGCGCGTTCATGGTATGCTGCAAAAGAGACGGAAGAGCACGTAACTTGCCCTGCTTGCAAACAAAAGAGAGAGATTTGTAGCCCATTGTGTTTCAGTTATAAGTCTGTGGGGTTTGGTTGCTGCATTGTTCTGTTCAGGGGAACAGAACACTACATCGGCAGGGGGCGGCCAGGTGAGGGAGATGATGGCCCAAGGAAACCTTCTTTTAGGCTGGTGGTGGGTCCTAATGCTGCTGTTTTGCTCTCTTCAGTAGGAAGTGTCCATGCAGGATCAACGTTCCCAGCGATTCAGGGGGCTTCCTTGACAACTCTGTCCTCACAGCCCAACTCCCTTGTTACAGGGGGTTTTCCTGCCGAGGATGAGCAGCACAGTCAGCCTGTGAGCCCCCAGGGTCTGCACTACCTCCACTCCGCATACCGAGTTGGTAAGGACGGCCAAGTGGGTTTCTCTGGCCCCCTCCAGAGGGATTCAGGGCAGGGCTGCAGGTTTTCCCTGTCATTTGGCAATTTGCTACTGCGTCTGTTGGGGGTGATGGCATCTTAGCTACATGGGGAGAGCCAGTTCATGGTCATACGTGGAGGCTGAAGATGGAGACAAAGCCAAGAAGATTGAATAGTTGCTGTCGAGGGCCATCAGAGTAGAAGAGAAAGCTGAGTGGGTTAGAGCTGGGAAGAGCCTTGCCTTTCAGCAGGTGTACATAAAAGAGTCTGGAGGATGTGGTTGTGCAAGTTGTGACTGTGTGAAAAATGGAGTTCAGCTCCTGCTGCTCACAGATGGTAAAGGCTTACTTCTAGATTAATAATACCAGCTGAGCCTTCAGGGGCACACAGGGGTGTGCCCAGTGCCTTTCCCACTGGGTCGTTGAAGACTGACATGGAGGAAACGTATTTTGTAGAGAGTAGGCACGTACTTAGCATTCCTTTCCCACGAGTTTCCCATAAGGCTGGTTATGAGGAAATAGAGTCTCTGCCTGAACTCCCACTGGTAGGAGGACATCAGTCTTGGGGTTTCTGATTGAGTTTAGGTCGCAGTTAGCTGCTCGTACATAGCCATAGTCCAACCCAGTGGATACCTGGGGAGGGAGAAGGGAGCCTCTGCGATAAGTAAAGTCAGCACAGGACAGCAAACGAAGAGGAACAGCAGGAAAATGGAGGGAAGGCTATCTAGAGGTTGCTTGAGGTGTTTCGTTGAAAGCTAGAGAAGAAAGCACTTGTTAGCCAGAAAGGGGTGCAGATGTCATCAGAAACATTGTAGTGATAAGTGGTAAAAGCCATGAAAGGTGTTAAATAGCCCAAATAACAGGGGAGTGGGGATGGGGAAGAGGGTCTGGAAGATCATGATATAGTGCCTGTTGGCACTTTAAAGCTTTTTAAATGGGAGGATTTGTGTGAAGAACTGTAATGGAGTAAGTGTAACATTTGCAGATCGACAGTACCGCAGCTCGGTGTTGGCCTGCTGGCTTTGCAGCCCAGTGAGTTGATTTGGGGAGCTTCTCTGTTGCCAAATTTGGAGCAAATGCGTTGCTTTCAGGACACCTCCTTCGGGGCTGTCTGCTTGACCTGCTGTGGGGCATCTCTGCAGCTCTAGTAAGGTGTGATCTCTGTGCAGATTTCCCAGCCTGGAGCAGCAGATCCAGATGTTCTTGCAGAGACTTCCTGTGGTGACAGGCTCCAAGTCAGGCCTGTTGTTTTGCTCTGGACTCTTTGCAGTTAGGGAATTTTCTGCTGATGACGGGCAGGCCTATCAGGTGGTGGTGCAGTGAGTGAAGTGCTAGAGAAGTCTTACTGGGCAGAAGTGCTGCTTGACTCTGGCTGCCCCTTTCTCACAGGGATGCTGGCTCTGGAGATGCTTGGCCGAAGAGCTCCCAACGACCATCCCAACAACTTCTCCCGCAGCCCACCCTACACGGAGGATGTAAAATGGCTCCTTGGGTTAGCTGCCAAGTTAGGTAAGGCTCAGAGCAGTACTTCAGCAGAAATCCACTTGCTGGGATTTGGACCATGGTGGGAAAAAGCTCTCCAAAGAGTGAAACTTCAAAGATTTGGGTGAGCCTGATATCTGACCCCATTTCTGAGAATGTTTCAGACGATCCCTGCTGCTCTTTCATCCAGGCAGTTGTCCCATTTCTGGGTTCTGTACCCATGCTGTTGAATTTTGAGGCACTAGCTGAAGTGCATGGGGTTGGACAGGGCTCAGAGCTTATATCTCTTCCATTCTGTAACAAAAACTTTTTCTTTTTCCTTTCTACTACCTTGTAGGTTTTCCTCTTTCTTAGGTATACTTACACCTTCTGAGAAGACCTTGTATAGCAATAGGTGCTCAAACAACCAATTGTTTGGTTTGGAGGTTTTGTTTTTACTCCCACTTTGCTCTCGGATCTTTTTTGTCAGCTTTTTGTTTGTTTGGTTGGTTGATTTTTTCCAATTACTTCATCAGCAGTAAGAACTTAAAAAACCCTACAAGAAGCCTGTCTAGTGGCATGGCTGCAGCTGCTGCTGGGGGAGCTCCACTCTAGGCAGCAGTAGGGAAGCCTGACTGTCCCTCCAGCCTCCCGAAGCCCTGAGTCCTGGGGCTGCAGGTGCTTCTGAGATGGGCAGTCAAGAAGCCGTGGGAGGAGGTGCAGTGTATCCTTGCCTCTGCAGTTACCTTGCCACATCTGTTTTCCTTCATTTCCCCTTTAAAGAGAGGTGAACTGGGAGTATCAGTGGCTGAGGTGGTACCTGATCTCTGCTCAGACCTGATGAATATATCAGGATGATCTCTTGTCCCCATGAGATTGCTAGACCATGTCCCCCAAACCTGCTGGACGATGCATTACACTGAGAAGAAGGTGCTCCAAATCCAGGTTCTTGCTGGGAGGTACCTGATTTCTTGTGTGTCTCTTACCTTAACGCTGTTGTTCTGACTTCTCCTTCCCATGCAGGCGTCAACTACGTGCATCAGTTTTGCGTTGGTGCAGCCAAGGGGGTGCTGAGCCCTTTTGTGCTCCAGGAGATCATCATGGAAGCTCTGCAGAGGCTGAACCCTGCCCACGTGCACAACCACCTGCGCACCCCAGCCTTCCACCAGCTGGTGCAGCGGTGCCAGCAGGCCTACTTGCAGGTAACGCGGGGCTGGTCGTCTGGCCTGCAGAGCCGCCGGGCTGTTGCCTCTGTGTGTGTGCTGAGAGGGAGGGCCCTTGGGGTACTGGTAGCTGAACTGGTTCACTGCCTGATGCATCCCCCTCCTTCATCGCTTGCCTCCGTGGAAGCTGCATACAAGGGACCTCATTGTACTGCTTCTTCCAAGGCCTTGCCTCCTGTGCTCACCACGAAGGATGGGGTGGTTCTGTGTTCCCTCTTTCTTCTTCCAAATGCTCCCTGCATCTTTTAACTTCTGTCCTCTTTTTTTTTTTTGGCTGTGCTTTCAAGCCCCTGCCCACCTGCCTTTGTAGCCTATCTTGTTTTGCCTTCCTTGTTTGTAGCCTGTCTTCCCCTCCTCGTGAAGCCCTGGCACGGCAGTCTGGTGTGCCAGCGCTGGCACCAACCATGGAAGTGGCTTGGTCAGCTACCAGTATGGATGAGATATCTCAGGTTTTCTTGAAACCAGGACAAGTGTGTTTCAGTGAGCCAGCGGAATATCAGAGCTGCCCCTTCCTTTAAACAGCGTAAACAGGACACCCCACATGGACCTACTTTTCTCGAATAAATGACCAGAAGGGTGATTCTGTAGACATCCTGTCCAGGTTGGATTAGCTGACCTATTACCTAGGTGATATTTGAGAAATGATAGCGCCTTCACTTCAGCTCTTTTCCTGAGCTACATTAGGGAAATAGATTTCTCCAAGCCTGGACCTGCAGTTTTGAGCCCGAGTTGAGAAGCTCGTGGAGGTGACACAGCTAGGCCTAGAGATGTTTTGTAGCAACTTCGTGTAAGCCTTACTCCTTCCATACCCGTTAACAAAGGAGACATCCAGTGAACACGCTGGGTCCTCATGTATAACGTGCAGAACGAATGGCGTGAGGGTTAGATACTGGTGGGTGGAGGGGCCCTTTCGCACGGTGCTGTGGCACACCGTGGCGCTCGTGCAGGAGAGCACGCCTGCTGATGCTCTGTGGCCGGTTTTGGTGCTCTGCAGGGACACTCGCCGTGTTAGGGCGTGAGATACAGCACTCATGTCTTTTGAGCCAGCTGTTCTCTGTCAGAGCCTCTGAGTGTTGGGACCTGTCATGGGGTGACAAGATCACGTGCTGTATCGTCCTGGGAGCTCGAGTCCTCTGAGCGTCACCGGCATGAGGGTGCTGAGCATTTCCCTTAAGGCTTTTTCCCTGTTCCTATCCAGTACATCCATCATCGGCTGATCCATCTCACTCCAGCTGACTACGATGACTTTGTGAATGCCATCCGCAGCGCCAGAAGCGCCTTCTGCCTGACTCCCATGGGCATGATGCAGTTTAATGATATTCTCCAGAACGTAAAGCGCAGCAAGCAAACAAAGGAGCTGTGGCAAAGGGTCTCTCTGGAAATGACCACCTTCTCGCCATGACAGCAGGCGGAGCTCCACGGACACACAACCCTTTGCCCCGCATAGTTGTAGTTCCATTTACACCATCCTTCCTTCTGGTGTCTTTTTTATTTTAGATTTAACTTGTTGGAAACCACTGATCTGATGTATTTATACCATGACATTCCTCTCCAGCACTGTGGCGTGTTGGCACTCTGCTTTGCTCGCTCTTCCTCTTCCTTCCCAGTGGGCTGCAGGCTTCAGAAGCATCAGGAAATGAGAAGGAAGTTGAGCTGGCTGCCCTGTGGTGTAGTCACCGCTTTTTTCCCTGAGCCCCTGGAGGCTGCCCTGCGAGCAGTTTGCAGTGAGATTACGCACGTGTTAGAGGGGTGGGGGATTCTGTCTTAAGTATTTATTTTGGCATTTATAAATATGTAAACTTTTCTTTTTTTTTTTGTATGGGCTTCTCTTACTCCACACACCATCTCCTGTGGGAGAGGCTGGGACTGCTGTGCACAGCCAGTGCTCCCTCCATTCCTTTCAGCACCTCCTGCTGAGAGAAGCCGAGGCTGGAGTAGCTGGGCCAGGGCCACCTCTGCGGCTTTGGCAGAGTCCGTGACTGCGCCGAGCTGCCTGGAGGCTGCCGCAAGTGCTTGGGCTCTTTGAGGAGTATCCCTCGCTGGGCACTGCCGGCTCGTAGGATGTTCTGATCCTGGTTGTTCCGAGTTGTACAATTGTGTTTCTTTTGGCTGAGGTATCACTCTCCTGTAATCAGTTTCTTATCCCTTGTCTCTTCTCGTTTCCTGATTAAACACTCGTTTTCTTAGACTGACTCTCTCTTCTCTCTGCTGTGATGTTGAGTCTGCCAGAGCCGGCTGGCGGTGTGTGTGTCAGTGGGTGCTCCCCTCAGCCCCGGCAGATAGCTGTGCTGCCCTGGGGACAGCGGTGCAGCACCAGGCAGGTGGCCAGAGCTTTTACACCACTGTGAGCCAAAGGTTTCTTGCCTGGCACTGCTCCGAGTGACACGCCTCAGCAGAGGCTCAGGCACGTGCGGACTGGGACGTTGCTGGGTGTCGGGGGTAAGCCTGGGCTGTTCTACCAGCCAGCAGGCTCCTGTGCCGGCCCTGACACCAGCGGTACCCTGTGGCACCGCAGAGCTTTGCATGCCCAGTGTCCTGTGGAGGAGTAGCTGCTCACCCTTGCTGTAACTCGGGCTGCTCCTGCGTGGTTAGAGCGCTGTTTGGTGGACTGTGCAGGCTATCCAATAGGGACAGCATTGCAGAAAATTGATTTTAGAAAGCTTTTATTTTTATGCCAAGGAAATTTAAAAGGCTGCTGCCACTGGTAAGCATACAAGCACGTACGTTTCGGGGCTTTTAAAACTGGAAGTCAGATGATTGGTGGATGTTAAAATCCAATTTCTCACGAGTAATGTGTTTAGCCAGTGGCAGTGGGGAGCTTTTAGTTTCTGCATGCTAGAAATTGGTGGCTGTTTGCGTTTGATACTTTCACTGATACTCAGACAAACTCGCAGGCATAGGACAAAAGAAATGAGCAGGTTCCTTTCGTTCGTCTCTCTGTCAGAGGGTGACTGAGGCTCCTCCACTTCCCACTGGCTGTGCAACAGTAACTGTCGGAAGCTCTTCCTGTATTCCTCCTCAAGGTGTCTAGTTACATGCTGATTGCAAATGCTGATGTTTGTAAGAGTGTGTTAAGCTCTGTGGTTTTTGAACCAAACTCCTTGTTGATGAGCTGCCTGGTTTTGGGCAAAACCCCTGGATTTGACTGGAGGGCACAGCCTGATGTCTGGGAGGGTGGGGCTCCTGGACCACTTTCTGTGCTCTCTGGTTCTTGCGTGTTCTGAACTGGGAAAGGAGTTTGGAGAAAAACGAGTTTTTTGATAAAGCCTAATCTTTTTCTTTGTACTGCTTATAGCAGAAAATTAGGGGAAGAGAGGGAGCATCTTCTAGAAGGAAAGAAGGAGAAGGGAAACGGGCAAAAGAGCTGAATGTGTTAAGTATTGGAAGTTAACGCATCCGCGGTTTGGAGTGGATAGGGAAACGTAATGGCAGAGCCTTATAGGTGAGATCTATTGGAAGACTACACTTAGACCCTGAGCTGGCAAGGTGCAGACTGCTGTGATTTAAAAACACTGGGAGCACGAGAGCACTGCCACCAGTATCTTTATTTGGGGAAAAACAGAGTGGAGCTGCTTACTGTGAGGTTAGAATGGACTTCATCTGGAAGTGTGCTTGCTCTCATTCCGTGCAGGCCCAGAAGGGCAGTAAGAGAAAAGAAATCACAGTGCTTGTTATCCTTCCCTGTGCTCTTCAACTGTTTCACCTGCTCTAGTCCTCATACAGGTGGCACTGCTTCCATATGACAGACCCTCTCTTCCAGCAGCTGCGGAGCCCAAACAGAGGACGGGCCAGGGAATCTCGCCTCAGGCTGACAGTGACTGAACAAGCAGCGCAGTGGTGTGAGGCACAGGTCGGTAGTTTCAGAAGTTTCCAGTCTGTTCTCTGAAAAAACTCCTCCGTGAGCAGACAGAGGTGGGAGCTGTGAGGGGGTGCTGCACGCTCACTTACCCAGGTCTTCTGGAACACACTTTCGGTCCTGGATCTCTGCGTCTGCTGACATGTTGTTGTTCCTGAGCTGTATCCCACGGGGCTGTGGTTTAACCTTATCTAGCAATTAAGTAGCATGCGGCTGCTCCCTCCCCTCCCCGCCTCCCCCAGTGCAGGAGAGTCAGAGGAAAAGACAAGGAAGCTCGTGAAGTTAAGAATTATTTAATAATGGAATGTAACTGGAAATCATAGTGATACTAATATTAACAATACTACTACTAAATAGTTGAAATAATAGAAAACAGAATAATTGCTCACCACCCACTGACTGACACTCAGCCAGGTCCTTGTGGCTAGCAGCTGTCTGAACTGTGGAGAAAATTAACTCTTTCCTGCCCGAAACCAGCACACATGGAAATATACCTGAGCAAGGACAGGAGAAAGTGAGAAGATGATGTTTTTTCTTGCCTTGTAGCTGGGAAGTTCTTGAGGTATGTTTCTGTTGTAAGAGAGGAGATGGGTCGTGGTGGCCCCGGAAGCAAAATGATTACCCAGTGCAGTCCTGTGAGCTCGGTCACTGTTCCAGGAGTGGGGAAGACATGTAGGCTCAGGAATTCTGAGATGCCGTTTCAGCTGAAGACGTGTAAAAGAGCAGAGGTCACAGCCAACTCAAATTTCCTTTGGCTTTCAGTTATCCCATATGTGTTTGTTCACTTGGAGTAAATGTTCCTCGCCCTTGAAGTGGCTGCAGTGACGGCCAACCGCCACAGCAGCTGGATGCTGTAGGGCTCTTCCAGTGCAGAAATGGTTTTATATAGCTGAGCAGCTGCTTTCTGCGTTACCTGCTGCCTCTTCCCAGGCTGGGCAGCAAATGCTGAATTTGGTCAGTCCTAACAGCTCCAGGTATTTGTCCAGGTAGGGCTTGGCCCCCGCCTGCATGGAAACTGATGTTGTTCTGGCATGGGAGACCTGGCAGTGGGTTAGTGTCACGTCTGGTGAAGGGTCACCTGCGGTCTGTTCCTCGAAGGTAAGATGAACGAGGTCTTTCGACTACACTTCTTCCCGTGTCCTCTGTTCACAATGACTGGCTTTCACTTGCCAGATTTGTTTCCTCTTGCGAGCACAGGACACACACTTTCCCTTTAAGCTGGTAGCATCTCTGGAAATAACGGCTCGCTTCAGGGGGAGCTGGAGCAGTCGACTTTGTACAGGTGCAGACGAAACCTGCGGAGACCTGGCTGGTGGCTTGAGCGCAGGCTACGCGTAGGTACTCACTGCCCTGCCAGTGCGGACAGCCCCAGCCAGGGCAGCGAGCTGCAGGCAGGCTGGCACGTGGGTGCTTCAGCTGGGCAGTCTGGCTGGTGCATTTCGATGCTCTGGCCGAGGACCAGTACATGCAGGTAAAAGCAGACGGTGTTCCAGTGTTAGGGTACTTTGGAACAGCTCCTTCAAGATGGAGATGCCTGCTGTGTCTCATTTTAGATAGACAGCGGGGGGGCCACACATCACTACACGTAAGGGAGGGGGTATGAGAAGATAAAGGTGAGGTACTGTAAGTGAAAGGGTCTTTTTTCCACCTCCCCTTCCCTGAGGTCGTTAGTGGGTGGCCAGGCAGTGTCTTACCCCTTGTCTGTACGCACTCCCAGCCTCTGGGACAGCAACTGTTGGTCCCCACGTAGTTTCTGAGCCTTTAGGGGTAACGTCTTGGTGTTGGCATAGCTGGTAAAAGACGTGCCAAGATTGCATCCGGACTTCTGGATATCTGGCTTGTCAGAAGGAATAGTTGTTCTTACAGGCTGGATAAAATAAAAGGTTTTAGTCACTGCAAGCCTCATTCCTTGGAACCCATCTTGTGCTGCTGGTCCACTGTTTCTGTGTAGATCAGGTTCGCCAACCTCGCAGGGGGCCGGCTCCCCTCCTCCCGAGACTGGACGTGTTCACCTACAACGGTCTCTCTTGCCAGTGACGGTGCTCGTGTGGAGGCACTTTCCAGGAACACGCGTTAGCTGAACAGTAGTTGCCGTCGGACTTCCGTGTCTTTACAGCCCGTCACCGAGTTGGAGCTGTCACCTGACGAAGCAGCGTCTCGTGCACCGCAGGTACGGCTGGAGTTGGCTGAAAAGTGTGTTTCTGTCGGGTTTTGCTTATGGTCGTTGGTATTTATTTGCGGTATGTATTTTTCCTCTCCGAGAACCCATTCAGCAATAGCCTCCTGCGGAGCTGTCAAATCTAAATTGGTTTGAATTCTCTGCGTGGGTTTGGTTTCTAACCAAGCCTAGCACTGCTGTATTTTGGGGTAGAATACGGGCTTTTACCTTCCCAGCTTATTTAGCACTAGCTTGGTTATTGCCACCCAGTGCCAAGTGCCCAGGACAGCCCCGCAAACCCCAGCGTGGGTGGAAATGGAGTAAGCAGTGAAGTACTGTGAAGTTTGTCGCCTCCTGGTGCGAGTTGGTCAGCTGTGACGTGACAGGAACTTGAGGTTGTTTGCTGGAAGAGTTGGGGACGTTGCGTTTTTCTTAGCGGACATGAAGAAACGGGCAGGGCATTACAGTGAATTGTCAGGGATGGCCCTGGGCAGAGAGCATGTCAGACCAGAAAAGTGCACCCACAGATGCCTTTTTTTCCTTTTCAAGCTAAGCCGAAAAAAGGGGCAGGTTGGGCCATGACGCCTTCTCAGCACTTGTTGGTGACTGTGGCTGCTGTACGACTTTGCTTTTAAGCCCCACTGATAGCGAATGGCTCTCAACTACAGTTCATTTAGGATATGCTGTTTTCTCTGCTGGAATTCAAGTGCCATGACATGATTATGGTAAAGAGGGTCTGTCTTAAATAGTACTACTTTGGGATCGGTTTGAACTACCTCCCCTCTCGCTACCCCCAGAAGTTCAAAAGTCATGTTTGAACTATGCTGCTTCCCTTTCAAGGGCGCTTGCACTAAGGGCAGGGCGGCGGGGGCACCTGCCCACGAGCGGGGTTCATCGGTGAAAGCGCAGCTCGGGGCTGTTCTGGCCTAGGGGGTTTCTTCTGCGCGACGGCCGGGCCATGCTGCTCCTCGGGGTGAGGCCCGAGTGCAAGCGCTGTGTGCTGCCACAGGGGCACCTCGCTGCTGCCTGCTGTTCCTGGGCGCAAAGGCAGCGGCTGTCCCCTGGAAGCGAGGAACTTTGTTAGTGTCGCCTGCCTACAGTTCCAGCATTCATGATGCTGCACAGGCTCAATCGCTTCGTTGTCACCAAGGGGATGAGAGCTGCAAGGGGAAAATGCTGGAATTGCATTAGGAGTCTGTGGAATACAGTGTATGTACATAGGTGACGGGCACGGCGACAGCCTCATGGAGCTAGACTGAAGGGTGAGGGTCAGGAAGCACCTAAGGGGTCAGTGTCTAGTAACGAGCGCAGCTCATGATGTCGCCGGCTTCTTGGTACCACACGGCTTCTGCTGTTCTAAGGGCTTCTCGCAGGAGGGGGTGTTCGTTTCCACGGCTTTGCACCGATGAGGGCAGCTTCTGCAGCAATGCGCTGCCGGAGAGAGTTATGGGAGGTGGAAAGGACCCCTCAGCAGCTAAAGACACCTGACCACAGCAGGCGGTCGGCTGGCTGGCAGTGCAGGCAGGGAGAGCTGGCACAGCACAGGAAGGAAGCAGTTGGGGGGAATGCATAAGCAGTGAGAACACAGGGCTGCCCTTTGCTGCCCAGAGTGAAGGGCTACCGCTGGTCACCTACCCCTGACCTGTAGTGAGCCCCTCCCAACATTTATCCCCGGTACCTTGCCTGGTTTTAGTGTTTAAATCCAACTCCTCAAAGATGCTCCGAGGTACAACGTGGAGTACGCGTGCGACACCCCGTAACGGTGTAAGGGCAGGAAACGGTGTTTAATGGCGCAGCAGTAGCACTGGTCCTGGGATCCTCCTCTGCCGGCAGCACGTGCAACTGCCTGCTCTGCTGCTCCTGTGCCTGGTGACGGGAGCGCTGTGAGGCTGGTTTAGAATGTGGTCACCACCGTGACCACTTACCGATGTTCTGCTTCCAGCTCGACGTGAGGCTGCTCGTTACGGCAGGGCTGCTCACGCGCCAGAGCACGGCCGGACAGGAGGGGCACGCACAGCTCCGTTCCTGCGGCACAGCAGCTGGGAACAGCTGCGGCAGCCAGGGATGCCCCATCTTCTCCAGCGCAGACCAGCAAGCCTAGAGCTGCACATGCAGAGAAAGGAGCCTCAGGACACTGTTTCTGTGTTGTCCCAAGTACGGTTTGAACACCCCTGTTGCCCTCCCAAATACCAGCCTTAAGGCCTGGAGTAGGTTCTCAGTTTTTACGCTTCTACCAGCTCAGGGTCCATGACATCACTCCAAATCATCACAAAGAAGAAAAATAAGTAGTACATTTATTGAATCCACTTACTACTACGTCTAGCCTTTATTCAGACACTTGTGCTCAGCTTCGAGAGCCAACAATTTCTTCATTATCATTCAATGTGAATGATGCTGTACATGAATCCAGTGCAGGAACTCGGGCTCTTCTCTCTGACAGGAGTGAGAGAGGGGTTTCTAGTCTTTCTGTCCTTTTTTGGCTGCACAAAATAACCCTTTCCAAGGGCACATGAAATAAAATACTATATTGCATACTATACACATTTACATACAACGGTAAATGCACCATTCATTCAGAAATACACAATACCTAAGGCTCAATGGAAAAGCTTGGTTGAAGCACCTTCTCTCCCCTGAGCGGAGAGGAAGAGCTCGTGACAGTTGTGGAAGCTCCCATAACCTGTGTTCATAGGGATCCTGGTCTCTGGTGCCACAGCAGTCTCCAAGGACCACCTGTGCCCAGGAGGGAGGGGTGATGGCCCATGCAACTCCAGGAGCCCATGGCTCAGCCACAGGACGCATGTACAGCCACGACAGAGGATTTCCTCTGAGAATGACCACCCAGTGACCGAGGAGGAGGCAAAGCACCTTAGTGTACGTCCTTGACTGCAGAAGCAGTAGACTGAACAGACTCTTCTGGATGCAGGAAACCACCTAACGCCCAGCTTTCCCTTTGTATCTGAACGATAATTACTCCTGACTGGTTTTTGCTTTTCTCCTTGGGTGGTTGGATGGTGGGGGCATTAAGAGGCAGTAGCCACCAGCGTACGCTGCAGGGGCCCTGGAGCTGTTGGAGAGAGAAGAGAGTTGCTGCTTTTTTTTTTTTCTCTTTTAAGCTAATTGGACAAGGGGAACAGAATTGTCTGCTTTCAGCTGCATCAACCTTATTTTACAATACCTGAGCTTTGCCTCCCCCAGCTGCTGTGCTGCACTAACACATGCCTCCAAAGTGCTCTACAGGGACACACTGCTCCTTGGTTCTCTCTTGAAACTGTCTAAAGTCCCTGCAGAGATATACTTGCCACGTTGCCACATATGGCCACCTTTTCCCTAGGATAACAAATCAGTTCCCTGCGGCAGTATCTACAGCTCTGCCTTCTCTGCCGCTGCCCGTCTATTGTGGCTGAACCAACGTCACTGGAGAGGATCACACCAACCACGCTGCAGGCGAGGAAGGGTGACCTTAGGAAGGTGCAGTCCCCAACAGCCACGCAGAGTGGCACCATAAGGAACGGTCGTGGCTGCCGTACGCTGCATGGGGAGGAACAAGGCGCTCTGGTACCCTGCTGCTGCCGAATCGACTACTGGGTAAAAACTGGGGTGCGCTGGGCTAGGCTCCCCTTGCTGCCCCTCTTTTCTCAGCAGCGGGGGCCATAGCTCAGCTCTTACGTCTTTACTGCTGGACTCAGGAGTAACACGTTAACCCTCCAGCTAGGGCCGGGTTCATACACTGAGAAGGGTAATTTTAAATAGAAAGTGTGAACCGTGCTCTCTCCCCTGCTCAAAGGTGGGCAAGCGTTCCAATTCCTTCCTGTAAGTAAAAGTCAAAGTGTAACACACCATTAATACTCAAGAACATCAGTTGCAGTCCATGCCCCAGGGCCGTGCCAGAGGCAGCAGCCCTTCCTAATGGTGGGGAAAGGCTCCACATGCACATTCTCTGCTCCTGCTTATTTGTCCAGGTGTTTTGGCTTGACAAGGGATGGCATCACAGCACATGTCGGAGCACCACATGTCCCAGTGGCACCGGGGGCAAGGAGTCCCTCTCAGCTCCAGCTGGAGTTCTGTAGTTCCTCTCGGAGCCAGGTTGGAAGGGGCTGCCCAAGTCTGTTCATCAGCTTGGATAATTCAATGTTGTGCTCCCTGTAGAAGTCCTTTAGGAACAGCCGGGACTGTGTGGAAAATACAGACCACATTAGTGTGAAAGAAAACGTTACCCTCAACACCTGCTCCACAGGTCATCTAGGGGACAGGTGGTAGGGAATTCGCAGCTGGTTTGCCGGGATGTTTCCACACCTCCTGCTGCCAACAC